>NC_056744.1:1817762049-1817939549 GCF_019279795.1 Protopterus annectens
ATGAACCATTTTTTCCCCTTTTTCCCTGGTTTTTTAAAATTTTTCCTTTACCCCTTTTTCCCTGGTTTTTTTTAAAATTTTAAAAACCATTTTTTCCCCTTTTTCCCGGGTTAGGGGAAAGCCCAAAAAAGGGGGCCCCCCTTTTTCCCTTTGGGGGAAAACCCTTTTTTTAAAAACCTTTTTTCCCTTTTCCCTTTGGGGGAATAGCCCTTTTTTTGGACCCCTTTTTTTTTTCCCCTTTTAGGGGGGGGCTTTTTTTGGACCCCTTTCCTTTTCCCCTTTTTGGGGGAAAAATTTTTTTAAAATGGGCCCCTTTCCTTTTTTTTTTTTTTTTTTAAAAAAAATTTTTTTAAAAAACCCTTTCCTTTTTTTCCCCTTTTTGGGGGAAAATAAAATTTTTTCCCCATATCCTTTTTCTTGTTCAGCCTGGTTATAGGGACATCAGTACCTCTTATCATGGAGTCTTCTATGATGAACCATTATCTTCTTGTTCAGCCTGGTTAGAGGGACATCAGTACGTCTTATAATGGAGTCCTTTATGATGAATCATTATCTTCTCCTTGTTCGGCTTGGTTAGAGGGAAATCATTACCACTTATAATGTAGTCCCCTATGATGAACCATTATCTTCTCCTGGTTCAGCCTGGTTAGAGGGACATCTGTACCTCTTATAACGGAGTCCCCTGTGATGAACAATTATGTTCAAGTTATTCAGCCTGGTTAGAGGGACATCAGTACCTCTTATAATGGAGTCCTCTATGAATAACCATTATCATCTCCTTGTTCAGCCTGGTTAGAGGGATATCAGTACTTCATATAATGGAGACCCCCTATGACTAACCATTATCTTCGCCTTGTCAGCTTGGTTAGAGGGACATCTGTACCTCTTATAATGGAGTCCCCAATGATGAACCATTATGTTCTCCTTGCTCAGCCTGGTTAGAGGGACATCAGTACCTCTTATAATGGAGTCCCCTATGATGAACCATTATCTTCTCCTTGTTCAGCCTGGTTACTGGGACATCCTTACCTCTTAAAATGGAGTCCCCTATGATGAACCATTATCTTTTCCTTGTTCAGCCTGGTTAGAGGGACATCAGTACCTCTTATAATGGAGTCCCCTATGATGAACCATTATCTTCTCCTTGTTCAGCCTGGTTAGAGGGACATCAGTACCTCTTATAATGGAGTCCCCTATGATGAACCATTATCTTCTCCTTGTTCAGCCTGGTTAGAGGCACATCAGTACCTCTTATCATGGAGTCCCCTATAATAACCCATTTTCTTCTCCTTGTTCAGCCTGGTTAGAGGGACATCAGTACCTCTTATAATGGAGTCCTCTATGATGAACCATTATCTTCTCCTTGTTCAGCCTGGTTAGAGGGACATCAGTACCTCTTATCACGGAGTCCCCTATGATGAACCATTTTCTTCTTCTTGTTCAACCTGATTAGAGGGACATCAGTACCTCTTATCATGGACTCCCCTCTGATGAACCCTTATGTTCTCCTTGTTCAGCCTGGTTAGAGGGACATCTGTACCTCTTATAATGGAGTCCCCTATGATGAACCATTATCCTCTCCTTATTCAGCTTGGTTAGAGGGACATCCGTCCCTCTTATAATTGAGTCCCTAATGACGAACCATTATTTTCTCCTTATGCGGTCTGGTTAGAGAGACATCAGTACCTCTTATAATGGAGTCCTCTATGATGAACCATTATCCTCTCCTTGTTCAGCCTGGTTAGAGGGATATCAGTACCTCTCATAATGGAGACCCCAATGATGAAGCATTATCTTCTCCTTGTTCAGCCTGATTAGAGGGACATCAGTACCTCTTATAATGGAGTCCCCTATGATGAAGCATTATCTCCTCCTTGTTCAACCTGGTTAGAGGTCCATCAGTACCTCTTATAATGGAGTCCCCTATGATGAACCATTATCCTGTCCTTGCTCAGCCTGGTTAGAGGGACATCAGTACCTCTTATAATGGAGTCCCCTATGATGAAGCATTATCTCCTCCTTGTTCAACCTGGTTAGAGGTCCATCAGTACCTCTTATAATGGAGTCCCCTATGATGAACCATTATCCTGTCCTTGTTCAGCCTGGTTAGAGGGACATCAGTACCTCTTATAATGGAGTCCCCTATGATGAACCATTATCTTCTCCTTTTCAGCCTGGTTAAAGAGACATCAATGCCTCTTATAATGGAGTCCCCCGTGATGAACCATTAACTTTTCCTTGTTCAGCCTGGTTAGATTGACATCAGTACCTCTTATAATGGAGTCCTCCATGATGAACCATTATCCTCTCCTTGTTCAGCCTGGTTAGAGGGACATCAGTACCTCTTAAAATGGAGTCCCGTATGATGAACCATTATCTTCTTCTTGTTCAGTCTGGTTAGAGGGACATCAGTACCTCTTATAATGGAGTCCTCTATGATGAACCATTATCTTCTCCTTGTTCAGCCTGGTTAGAGGGACATCAGTACCTCTTATAATGGAGTCCCCTATGATGAACCATTATCTTCTCCTTGTTCAGCCTGGTTAGAGGGACATCAGTACCTCTTATCACGGAGTCCCCTATGATGAACCATTTTCTTCTTCTTGTTCAGCCTGGTTAGAGGGACATCCGTCCCTCTTATAATGGAGCCCCTAATGACGAACCATTATTTTCTCCTTATGCGGCCTGGTTAGAGAGACATCAGTACCTCTTATAATGGAGTCCTCTATGATGAACCATTATCCTCTCCTTGTTCAGCCTGGTTAGAGACACACCAGTACATCTTATAATGGAGTCCCCTATGATGAACCATTATCTTCGCCTTGTCAGCTTGGTTAGAGGGACATCTGTACCTCTTATAATGGAGTCCCCAATGATGAACCATTATCTTCTTCTTGTTCAGCCTGTTTAGAGGGACATCAGTACCTCTTATAATGGAGTCCCCTTATGATGAACCATTATCTTCTCCTTGTTCAGCCTGGTTAGAGGGACATCAGTACCTCATATAATTGATTCCCCTATGATGAACCATTATCTTCTCTTGTTCAGCCTGGTTAGAGTGACATCCGTACCTCTTATAATGGAGTCCCCTATGATGTCCCATTATCTTCTCCTTGTTCAGCCTGGTTAGAGGGACATCAGTACCTCTTATAATGGAGTCCCCTGTGATGAACAATTATCTTCAACTTACTCAGCCTGGTTAGAGGGACATCAGTACCTGTTATAATGGAGTCTCCTATGAAGAACCATTATCTTCTCCTTGTTCAGCCTGGTTAGAGGGACATCAGTACCTCTTATAATGGAGTCCCCTATGATGAACAATTATCTTAGACTTATTCAGCCTGGTAAAAGGGACATCTGTACCTCTTATAATGGAGTCCCCTATGATAAGCCATTATTTTCCCCTTGTTCAGCCTGGCTAGAGGGACATCAGTACCTCTTATAATGGAGTCCCCTATGATGAACACTTATCTTATACTTATTCAGCCTTGTTAAAGGGACATCAGTACCTCTTATAATGGAGTCCCCTTATGATTAACCATTAACTTTTCCTTGTTCAGCCTGGTTAGAGGGATATCTGCACCTCTTATAATGGAGTCCCCTATGATGAACCATTATCTTCTCCTTGTTCAGCCTGGTTAGAGGGACATCTGTACCTCTTATAATAGAGTCCCCTATGATGAACCATTATCTTCTCCTGGTTCAACCTGGTTAGAGGGACATCTGTACCTCTTATAACAGCGTCCCCTGTGATGAACAATTATGTTCAAGTTATTCAGCTTGGTTAGAGGGACATCAGTAGCTCTTATAATGGAGCCCCCTATGATGAACCATTATCTTCTCCTTGTTCAGCCTGGTTAGAGGGACATCAGTACCTCTTATAATGGAGTCCCCTATGATGAACCATTATCTTCTCGTTGTTCAGCCTGGTTACTGGGACATCCTTACCTCTTAAAATGGAGTCCCCTATGATGAACCATTATCTTCTCCTTGTTCAGCCTGGTTAGAGGGACATCAGTACCTCTTATAATGGGCACCGCTATGATGAACCATTATCTTCTCCTTGTTCAGCCTGGTTAGAGGGACATCAGTACCTCTTATAATGGAGTCCCCTATGATGAACCATTTTCTTCTTCTTGTTCAACCTGATTAGAGGGACATCAGTACCTCTTATCATGGACTCCCCTCTGATGAACCCTTATCTTCTCCTTGTTCAGCCTGGTTAGAGGGACATCTGTACCTCTTATAATGGAGTCCCCTATGATGAACCATTATCCTCTCCTTATTCAGCTCGGTTAGAGGGACATCCGTCCCTCTTATAATTGAGTCCCTAATGATGAACCATTATTTTCTCCTTATGCGGTCTGGTTAGAGAGACATCAGTACCTCTTATAATGGAGTCCTCTATGATGAACCATTATCCTCTCCTTGTTCAGCCTGGTTAGAGGGATATCAGTACCTCTCATAATGGAGACCCCAATGATGAAGCATTATCTTCTCCTTCTTCAGCCTGATTAGAGGGACATCAGTACCTCTTATAATGGAGTCCCCTATGATGAAGCATTATCTCCTCCTTGTTCAACCTGGTTAGAGGTCCATCAGTACCTCTTATAATGGAGTCCCCTATGATGAACCATTATCCTGTCCTTGTTCAGCCTGGTTAGAGGGACATCAGTACCTCTTATAATGGAGTCCCCTATGATGAAGCATTATCTCCTCCTTGTTCAACCTGGTTAGAGGTCCATCAGTACCTCTTATAATGGAGTCCCCTATGATGAACCATTATCCTGTCCTTGTTCAGCCTGGTTAGAGGGACATCAGTACCTCTTATAATGGAGTCCCCTATGATGAACCATTAACTTTTCCTTGTTCAGCCTGGTTAGATTGACATCAGTACCTCTTATAATGGAGTCCTCCATGATGAACCATTATCCTCTTCTTGTTCAGCCTGGTTAGAGGGACATCAGTACCTCTTAAAATGGAGTCCCGTATGATGAACCATTATCTTCTCCTTGTTCAGTCTGGTTAGAGGGACATCAGTACCTCTTATAATGGAGTCCCCTATGATGAACCATTATATTCTCCTTGTTCAGCCTGGTTAGAGGGACATCAGTACCTCTTATCACGGAGTCCCCTATGATGAACCATTTTCTTCTTCTTGTTCAGCCTGGTTAGAGGGACATCCGTCCCTCTTATAATGGAGTCCCTAATGACGAACCATTATTTTCTCCTTATGCGGTCTGGTTAGAGAGACATCAGTACCTCTTATAATGGAGTCCTCTATGATGAACCATTATCTTCGCCTTGTCAGCTTGGTTAGAGGGACATCTGTACCTCTTATAATGGAGTCCCCAATGATGAACCATTATCTTCTTCTTGTTCAGCCTGTTTAGAGGGACATCAGTACCTCTTATAATGGAGTCCCCTTATGATGAACCATTATCTTCTCCTTGTTCAGCCTGGTTAGAGGGACATCAGTACCTCTTATAATTGATTCCCCTATGATGAACCATTATCTTCTCTTGTTCAGCCTGGTTAGAGTGACATCCGTACCTCTTATAATGGAGTCCCCTATGATGTCCCATTATCTTCTCCTTGTTCAGCCTGGTTAGAGGGACATCAGTACCTCTTATAATGGAGTCCCCTGTGATGAACAATTATCTTCAACTTACTCAGCCTGGTTAGAGGGACATCAGTACCTCTTATAATGGAGTCCCCTATGATGAACAATTATCTTATACTTATTCAGCCTTGTTAAAGGGACATCAGTACCTCTTATAATGGAGTCCCCTTATGATTAACCATTAACTTTTCCTTGTTCAGCCTGGTTAGAGGGATATCTGCACCTCTTACAATGGAGTCCCCTATGATGAACCATTATCTTCTCCTTGTTCAGCCTGGTTAGATGGACATCTGTACCTCTTATAATAGAGTCCCCTATGATGAACCATTATCTTCTCCTGGTTCAGCCTGGTTAGAGGGACATCTGTACCTCTTATAACAGCGTCCCCTGTGATGAACAATTATGTTCAAGTTATTCAGCTTGGTTAGAGGGACATCAGTAGCTCTTATAATGGAGTCCCCTATGATGAACCATTATCTTCTCCTTGTTCAGCCTGGTTAGAGGGACATCAGTACCTCTTATAATGGAGTCCCCTATGATGAACCATTATCTTCTCCTTGTTCAGCCTGGTTAGAGGAACATCAGTACCTCTTATAATGGAGTCCCCTATGATGAACAATTATCTTCTCCTTGTTCAACCTGGTTAGAGGGACATCAGTACCTCTTATAATGGACACTGCTATGATGAACCATTATTTTCTCCTTGTTCGGCCTGGTTAGCGGGACATCAGTACCTCTTATAGTGGAGTCCCCTATGACATGGACAACTTTAGGTATCTGCAATACCTGTGGCTGCAAGGGGGCTCCTTAATCATCATTGACTGTGTGAGGGCCCCAAAAAAGTACCTGATGGTTAGGAAAATGAGGACAAAATGTATTACTTCCCTGATTTATGCTCTTTATCCTGAACAGGGCTATTGTATGACCCTGTTAAGATAAAGCTGATAATGAACATAAGCAATGTAAGCAGTAGAGAGATCAGCAGGTAGAAGTGACAGACTCCTGATGAGTGCAAATTTTGAAAGAAGAACTGATGATTCCAATCTTGGGAGATTTTTGTTTTCTTTCAGGGAGTTTTATAAATACTGGTAGAACACGAGATACTGCAATTCTCAACTCTTTGCAGAAGAATTCAGTACAATACCAAAACTAATAGCAGAATAAAGCCTCAAAATCAGGAACACATTTCAAATATTACTCTAATTCACTTAAAAAGTTAATAGAATAACATCTTTTGCATCAACATGCATTTTTTGGATAATTCAAAGTATAAACCTCTGATGCCTGGAATTATTGACTGTATTCCTGAAAGATTTATTAGCAAATGAAAATTTTTATGAAGTACAGAGCAAAGCTATGAGAAAATTCAGGGATGGTTTGTGAAGTAAGAGACAGTGACATTTATCCATTTCTCCTTACCAAAATAAAAGCGACTTACCCCTGCTGCTGTTTGATGATTGTTATACACTAAACTGGTGTGGCAGTACCAGTCCTGCACAATGTATTACTATTTGCTGAAATAAGTACAAAACTAGTACTGTTGTGGTTTTTGTGTGTGTTTGGGAAAAATATCAGTGATTTTTATCTCTGCATACACCCAATAATGTCAAGATACACATGGGTATCAGGGGAGAAATGTAGCTAACAAGTCATTGTGTTTCAAAAGTAATACATGGAATATGTCACAAAACATTCAGGCAATTTAATCTTCAAGGAGACGGGTGCCCCCCACTCCCCAGACTGTATAACTTGATACAGGGGACTCCCTTAATCATCCTTGACTGTGAGGGCCTCACAAAAGCTGTTGGAGGTTGGAGAAAAATGAGAAAAAAAAATGTACTAATTTTCTGATTATGCTCTTTAACCTGAACAGGGCTGTGATTTGACATTGTTAGGATTAAGCTGATAATGGCCTCTGCTCTCATCTGCACTTATTCTAAAACCAGCCCTGCTCTGATGTGTGTGTACAGAAACCTGCTGTAGATTATGGTGTTAGGTTACTACTTTAATTTTTATTACAGTCAAACCATAGAGGTGCATACATGAGGTGATTACAGCTTATCTGTGGGCTGAACACAGTGTGGTCATTGTTTCTTTTACTTTTCACATAGACCTTAGAGGTTTACAAAGAAGGTTACTATAACTTGTGTAGGGACAGTGTACTGTCTATGAGAAACAAAGTAAAATACATTACTGTAATGATTTTTTCAGTATCACATCAGGCATGTATACAGGTAGCTCTCATTGATGGCTAGGGTTGAGGCATGATGAGGCATGCTATGTATTTCTTTGTCAGCACTTCACCTGAAACACAGGACTGGGGCAACCTCTGCTTTCATCCCAGTCTAACACCAGAGGGATGCATAGGCAGTGACTGTCATTTTGGGGGGAGTTAGGGAACAGACAATATTCCCAGACTGGACCTCTCTATTCAGACAGGAAATAGCTTTTTAGTTTGTTATGAGCTACTATTTTGTCATCTTTTGACTATTAAGCCTTGGGCACAACTTTTAAGTTTTCCTTGAAAGAAAAAAAAAGACTGAAATTCTTTTCTTACTCATGGTTTTTGTTTAAGACACCATTGGATTAAAACGTTGGGGAAATGCTCTAAAATGCATCCCAGAACACCTATAACCCTATGGCTTCTTGGGCCCTGGTTTATCTAAGTCATTTCCTAAATGGTTATTACTGTGCTGTCTTGATCACGAAAGTTGTGCTGAAAAGATGCAAGGAAAACAAGCTGAGCAGCAACACTAAATTTCTTTCCTTATTCATAATTTCTGTATAAGCCATCATTGGATGAAAAGATTATGTAAAAAGAGAAAAATAAAATGCACTTTAGGGCGTATAGACAGCATTTCATCCAAGTCCAGACCTATACATAGAGTTGCTATGATGTATCATTGCTGTAACTAAAATGCCAGTGTCTGTGAATGTCCCTATGTGAGATGGCGGATATAGCATGGTACGTATACCTGGTGTACTGTAAGAGCACTGTAACTAGAGGTACGTCTGTACATTCCACTGCTAAAAGTTTGCAGCATGAACTAAAAGGCTGCTTCAGAGGGGTGGCAGTGTTACATTGACAGAAGTGCCTAGGGGGCCCCCAAAATGCTAACACTGGCCCTGTTTATGTGATTATTTAGTGAATCCCACCTTCGCCGACTTGCTAGAAAACCAAAAATATGAGGCGAAAATCTGGATGGCTGAGAAGTATGGTGTGAACATTTACAGATAAGCTTCACCAGTTAAAATGATTATGGATTAATACCCTGATACCATATGGATATATACCCCATTGTTACTGCACTGTTCTACCCCCCCCCCCTCCATGCAAAGTAGCAAACCTCATCCAAACCCAGTCTAGGACTGGTTTATACAGTGATCAGGAGTTTAGGGAGGGGACGAGGATTTTAGGTTTAGGGAACAATCAGAGCTGGAAGGGGAAGGCAAACGTAGATTTAGGGGAGTGATGGAGGCTTTGGGTTCTAGTAAGGCTACACTGTCTTGTGTGTTTGGGTCCTAGATGGGGATTTACAAGAGTTAACTATAGCCTTACCAGAAATGCAAGGGTGTATCTCCTGTTACTACAATAAATGACCATAAACAATCTACTCTAAAACATTCAAGTAAAGTATAACTCCTTACCTTTTTATCAAATTATTAAAAATGATGATCAAGATATCCTTAAATTTTATTTATTCGACATTTGTTTACCGAGATAGTCCTACTGGGTAGCTATCCATTTTCAATGGGGCCCAGGGGGAAACCCCAAACATTTACAGAGAAAACAAACTAAAATATAAAGTCACGCAACAATTATAAATACAACGGTACACAAGTTGTACATAAAAATAATTAAAACTGCATATACTTGTTAAGCATTTACAAATAATGGCTATTACAAGCTTTGGTTAAAGTAATGTATGGTTTATATAACATATAACAATTTCTAGTGTGAATATAAGCATTGTCTGAGGTATTGTTGAGGAATAATGGAACTAAGGAGGAAGATGCAAAGGATCAAGAGAGAGAATGTAGGATAGAGCTATGACTCAGTATCAGAAACCTGAAGTGACAACTGTGAATGTATCGAACCACACAAAGGTAGAAAATAAACTTTAGAACTATTCCAGAAATGTAGAGCCAGTCGCTCGAACAGTGAATCAAGGATGTTTGTTCAACAGTTGGGTGCTTCCTTCCCTTCACATGGACGGGACTTCCTCAGAACAAGTTTGAAAACATCCACATAATGAACTCTAAATACCCAGCCTTATATAATAAACCTTTATTTAATTACAAATTAGACCTTAAAGTGACCCACCCATTAAAATGCCACATGCACTTGTAAAAAACCAACCCCTGAAAGGTCTGTATAAAAAGTAACAGTAATTGATACCAAAAACATATACTTATCAAATTCATGTTAACACAATATGTATATTTTAAAATATATGTTTCAACATATATGTGTGCTGATACCTTATCCTTTGGATACACACTAATCACCCATATCTAATAACACTCCTCATAATCATCACATAACACTCAATTAAAAAATATAAAGTAAAAAAAAAATAAAGGATGAGGTAAACTTGTTCTGAGGAAGTCCCGTTTGTGTGGGGGGAGGAATGTGCTTGATTGTTGAGTGGGTGTCCTTGATTCGCTGTTTGAGTGACTGGCTCTACATTTCTGGAATAGTTCTACAATTGTGAATGTAACCTATCAACTGACAATGAATTGAGCACCCAGACACAAGACATTAAGTAATGTGCTTGCAGAAAAAAAAAATGCAGGATTCACAGTAAGTAAAGACACATATCAGAGTTCTGTGCAGACAGACCACACCTGTCAATTGTACAGATTTTTGCAGAATGTCCAGATTTTTGCCTCATATTTTTGGTCTGTACCTCACAAAAAATGTTCGTTTTTGACAAATCACTATGATGATGTAAGGTTTAAAGTCACTAAATAAAGATGTGCATTTGAGTTTCAGATTTCATATCCTTCAGAAAATACATGCTAACACAAATCCTGTTATTCTAGCAACTTTCTAAGTTTATAAGAGCAATATTTAAAATATGCCCCTATTTTTGGGCCTTTGCCTCCCCCCTAATTTGTCAACCTTTGTCCAGATTTCTTCACTAATAGGTTGAGTGGTATGCAGAGGGGGTAATCCCTTATATAACTACAGCCATGGTAGTACTACTTACCAGTACATTAAATTCCAAGTTTAGGGGCACAGGAAAATAATTTTCTTGGGTGGCAAAAGCCAGGGTACATTTTTTGGCTAGGCTTATATAGGCCCTAGGGCCAATAGCCTAGTACCTACCTATGAACCTATAAACCATTATCTTCTCCTTGTTCAGCCTGGTTAGAGGGACATCAGTACCTCTTATAATGGAGTCCCCTATGATGAACCATTACCTTCTCCTTGTTCAGCCTGGTTAGAGGGACATCAGTACCTCTTATAATGGAGTACCCTATGATGAACCATTATCTTCTCCTTGTTCAGCTTGGTTAGAGGGACATCAGTACCTCTTATAATGGAGTCCCCTATGATGAACTATTACCTTCTCCTTGTTCAGCCTGGTTAGAGGGACATCAGTACCTCTTATACTGGAGTCCCCTATGATGAACAATTATCTTCTCCTTGTTCAGCCTGGTTAAAGGGACATCAGTACCTCTTATGATGGAGTCCCCTATGATGAACCATTATCTTCTCCTTGTTCAGCCTGGTTAAAGGGACATCTGCACCTCTTATAATGGAGTCCCCTATGATGAACAATTATGTTCAACTTATTCAGCCTGGTTAAAGGGACATCAGTACCTCTTATAATGGAGTCCCCTATGATGAACCATTATCTTCTCCTTGCTCAGCCTGGTTAGAGGGACATCAGTACCTCTTATAATGGAGTCCCCTATGATGAACCATTATATTCTCCTTGTTCAGTCTGGTTAGAGGGACATCAGTACCTCTTATAATGGAGTCCCCTATGATGAACCATTACCTTCTCCTTGTTCAGCCTGGTTAGAGGGACATCAGTACCTCTTATAATGGAGTACCCTATGATGAACCATTATCTTCTCCTTGTTCAGCTTGGTTAGAGGGACATCAGTACCTCTTATAATGGAGTCCCCTATGATGAACTATTACCTTCTCCTTGTTCAGCCTGGTTAGAGGGACATCAGTACCTCTTATAATGGAGTCCCCTGTGATGAAGCATTATCTTCTCCTTGTTCAGCCTAGTTAGGGGACATCAGTATATCTTACAACGGAGTCCCCAGTGACAAGATCTGGGAAGGGTGTTTGCTTGCCTTATGGGCTTAGTGTTTGGGGCTCCACTGAGAGTGAATGTATGTGTGGTGTTGGGTGTTGTTTTTTCTAATTGCCTTTGGGCTTGCTGAGGCATAGCTTTGACAAGTGGGGATCTAGTTGAGCTTTGCTATTTAGGAAGACTGCTTTTAAGTACCTCAGAAAATGTTGATCTGTGTTTGTGTGTACATGTGTGTGTGTGTGCTGTTTACCATGTGAGGTGGGTGTTGTGTGTGTGTGTGTGTGTGTGTGTGTGTGTGTGTGTGTGTGTGTGTGTGTGTGTGTGTGTGTGTGTGTGTGTGTGTATGTGTGTGTGTGTGTGTGTGTGTGTGTGTGTGTTGTTTACCATGTGAGGTGGGTGTTGTGTGTATGGTTCCAGAAACCTGATGTGCACTTGTATGTGAGAGTTTAGCCTCCAGTGTCATTGTGTAAGTGCACCTCTCCCATACTGTGTCTGCTTCTGTAAGGATTAAGTGATTGTCAGTAAGCATGAGACAATCGCTACATTGTCTCAAGATGCCCACATTAAGGATTAAGTGATTGTCAGTAAGCATGAGACCATCGCTACATTGTCTCAAGCTGCCCACATTAAGGACTATTTATTATTTATGTATTTATTTATTTATTTAAATTTGTTGAACGGGAGTGTCTGAACTGGATGTGGGTCCATTTTTAGCAGAGGCCCGGGGAGAAAAGCTCCAAAGTAAAATAAACAGACAGTAGTTACATTGGATTACATAGCGATTAACAATTTAACATAGAAATTTCTTAGAACATATTTACAGATGAAGAACATAGTACATCAGTAGACAACTAGAATCTTTATCTGTGAAGTACATAACAGGCATTAACAAATGTAACAATGAGAAGTTCCTGCTGTATAAGAAGTACTAGGCTTATGAGCATCTGAGCTTGCTATAATCAAGGTAGTTAGTGGAGGTGAAAGAAAGGTAGTAGTTGGATGGGGTGGATGATATTAGAGTGGGAGTTACAAGGGCATAGCCAGCATGTTTTTAGGTGCGCTTTTAGTAAAGTTTTGAAGTGGGTGCATGATGGTACGGAGGTAATTGTGGGTGGGAGTGAGTTCCATAATTTGGCTATGGCGCAAGAGAATAGTGCTTCACCAGCAGAGTTATTGGCTTTAGTGATCTGCAAGTGATTTTTGTTGCTGGATCTTAGTGGTCTGGTGGTGTGATAGGGTTGGAGTAGATTCTGGAGGGATGGGACATTTAGTGGATGGTTTACTAGTTTGTGGGCGAGTGAGAGTTGATACCACTGAAGGAGGTGAGGGAGTTCAAGCCAGCCCAGTTCAGCAAGTGAGAGACAGTGGTGACTACGGTAGGATGCCCCTGTGGCGAATTTGGCGATTTTGTTGTAGCAGGTCTCTAGCTTGTTTAGATCACATTGCCTTAGGTTGGTATATATTGGAGAGGCATAAAGGAGGGCGGAGATAAGGTGGGAATTTGCTATTGAAATCTTTGCTGCTTTGGTGAGAAATTGTTTATTTCTGTATAATGCTCCTAGCTTTTTTTGTGGACTTTTTTTATGGTCATGGATATGTGAATGTCAAATTTTAGTTTATTGTCTATTTCCACTCCTAGCAATTTGGTGTGTTCAGTTGGGTATATAGTGGTGTTGTCTTTTGCTGTGATGTTAAAGGGAGAGTTGTTTTGAGTATGTTTGGTGGTTGATATTAAGTGGTTGTTTGTAAGCATGAGACAATTGCTACATTGTCTCAAGATGCCTACATTAAGGATTAAGTGGTTGTTTGTAAGCATGAGACAATCGCTACATTGTCTCAAGATGTCCATACCCACAAAGCTGCTACACAGAAGTTACGAGATTGCATATCCATACTGTCCAGTCCTTTGATTTGTGAGCTACAAGGGGGTGGTGTAATGCGGTTAGAAGGCTTTTAGGGTGCTTTATCGGAGCATATTATGCTAAGCTGTACTAAATTCTACTAACTTTATTGTTTGCACAATACTGAATTCAACTAAATTGGTAGTTATTACCGCTTGACTCCCAATTAGCTGTTCTAAGCTTGTCGGTGCGCAAGGTATTTGTGCTATATTGCTGCTTTACAGGCTACAGTTTTATGAAAACTGTTCTTTCTGGGTGTTTGCTACTGTACAGTGCATTGCTAACCCACGCAAAAGTGCAAAATTTATAGCAGCAGAGAAAAAACAGAAAACTAACTAATGAGCACTCTGGCCAATAAAATAACTACATTATGAGTCAATTTCTATTATCTCCCATCTCGGACAGACCAGGTAAACACCCCCTACCACAAGATGAATAAACCCAGCCCTCCTACTACAACATCTCAGTAGAAGAGACTTATTTATTTATTGCATTTGTTTACCACGAAAGTCCACTGGGCCTAAAAGAGCCCATATTCTGTGGAGGCCCGGGGAGAAAAGTTCTGACAAGAACATAGATGCAGAAAAAAAAAATAAACATTAATTGGTACAGAAGTAGAAACAGTGTTACACATAGTGGTTACAGTAATATATACAGAATATATACATAAAAGCAGGAATTTAGTTAGTTTCCAGATGAATTCAGAGTCGTAAAAATAGAAATAAATTAATCAGCATTATTGTACCAGTATCAACAACTGATGAAAGAAAAACATAATAAATATGGAGAAAGTATCATCAGTCACGAGTAGTAAAAAGCACAGGAATGTAGTTATAATATAAGGAGAAGGAAGAGGTTAGGTTATAGAGCAGGTACAGAGCCAGGAAGGGTTGTTATAGAGCAGGTACATACCCAGGAAGGATTGTTATAGAGCAGGTACAGAGCCAGGAAGGGTTGTTATAGAGCAGGTACAGAGCCAGGAAGGGCTGTTATAGAACAGATACACAGCCAGGAAGGGTTGTTATAGAGCAGGTACATAGTCAGGAAGGGTTGTTATAGAGCAGGTACAGAGCCAGGAAGGGCTGTTATAGAGCAGGTACAGAGCCAGGAAGGGCTGTTATAGAGCAGTTACAGAGCCAGGAAGGGTTGTTATACATCAGGTACAGAGCCAGGAAGGGTTGTTATAGAGCAGGTACAGAGCCAGGAAGGGCTGTTATAGAGCAGGTACACAGCCAGGAAGGGCTGTTATAGAGCAGGTACAGAGCCAGGCAGGGTTGTTATAGAGCAGGTACATAGCCAGGAAGGGTTGTTTTAGAGCAGGTACAGAGCGAGGAAGGGCTGTTATAGAGCAGGTACACAGCCAGGAAGGGCTGTTATAGAGCAGGTACACAGCCAGGAAGGGCTGTTATAGAGCAGGTACACAGCCAGGAAGGGCTGTTATAGAGCAGGTACACAGCCAGGAAGGGTTGTTATAGAGCGGGTACAGAGCCAGGAAGGGCTGTTATAGAGCAGGTACAGAGCCAGGAAGGGCTGTTATAGAGCAGGTACAGAGCCAGGAAGGGCTGTTATAGAGCAGATACATAGCCAGGCAGGGTTGCTATAGAGCAGGTACATAGCCAGGAAGGGTTGTTATGCAGCAGGTACAGAGCCAGTAAGGGTTGTTATAGAGCAGGTACAGAGCCAGGAAGGGTTGTTATAGAGCAGGTACAGAGCCAGGAAGGGTTGTTAAAGAGCAGGTACAGAGCCAGGGAGGGTTGTTATAGAGCAGGTACATAGCCAGGAAGGGTTGTTATAGAGCAGGTACAGAGCCAGGAAGGGTTGTTATAGAGCAGGTACATAGCCAGGAAGGGTTGTATAGAGCGGGTACAGAGCCAGGAAGGGTTGTTATAGAGCAGGTACAGAGCCAGGAAGGGTTGTTATAGAGCAGGTACAGAGCCAGAAAGGGTTGTTATAGAGCAGGTACACAGTCAGGAAGGGTTGTTATAGAGTAGGTACATACCAGGAAGGGTTGTTATAGAGCAGGTACAGAGCCAGGAAGGGTTGTTATAGAGCAGGTACATAGCCAGGATGGGTTTTTATAGAGCAGGTACAGAGCCAGGAAGGGTTGTTATACAGCAGGTACAGAGCCAGGAAGGGTTGTTATAGAGCAGGTACATAGCCAGGAAGGGTTGTTATAGAGCAGGTACATAGCCAGGAAGGGTTATAGAGCAGGTACATAGCCAGGAAGGGTTGTTACAGAGCAGGTACATAGCCCGGAAGGGTTGTTATACAGCAGGTACAGAGCCAGGAAGGGTTGTTATATAGCAGGTACGTAGCCAGGAATGGTTGTTATACAGCAGGTACATAGCCAGGAAGGGTTGTTATATAGCAGGTACATAGCCAGGAAGGGTTGTTATAGAGCAGGTACATAGCCAGGAAGGGTTGTTATAGAGCAGGTACAGAGCCAGGAAGGGTTGTTATAGAGCAGGTACAGAGCCAGGAAGGGTTGTTATAGACCAGGTACATAGCCAGGAAGGGTTGTTATAGAGCAGGTACAGAGCCAGGGAGGGTTGTTATAGACCAGGTACATAGCCAGGAAGGGTTGTTATAGAGCAGGTACAGAGCCAGGAAGGGTTGTTATATAGCAGGTACAGAGCCAGGAAGGGTTGTTATAGAGCAGGTACATAGCCGGGAAGGGTTGTTATACAGCAGGTACAGAGCCAGGAAGGGTTGTTATAGAGCAGGTACATAGTCAGGATGGGTTGTTGTAGAGCAGGTACATAGCCAGGAAGGGTTGTTATAGAGCAGGTACAGAGCCAGGAAGGGTTGTTATAGAGCAGGTACATAGTCAGGATGGGTTGTTGTAGAGCAGGTACATAGCCAGGAAGGGTTGTTATAGAGCAGGTACGTAGCCAGGAAGGGTTGTTATACAGCAGGTACGTAGCCAGGAAGGGCTGTTATAGAGCAGTTACAGAGCCAGGAAGGGTTGTTATACATCAGGTACAGAGCCAGGAAGGGTTGTTATAGAGCAGGTACAGAGCCAGGAAGGGTTGTTATAGAGCAGGTACGTAGCCAGGAAGGGTTGTTATAGAGTAGGTACATAGCCAGGAAGGGTTGTTATAGAGCAGGTACATAGCCAGGAAGGGCTGTTATAGAGCAGGTACAGAGTAGGAAGGGTTGTTATACAGCAGGTACGTAGCCAGGAAGGGTTGTTATAGAGTAGGTACATAGCCAGGAAGGGTTGTTATAGAGCAGGTACATAACCCGGAAGGGTTGTTATAGAGCAGGTACAGAGCCAGGAAGGGTTGTTATACAGCAGGTACATAGCCAGGAAGGGTTGTTATACAGCAGGTACGTAGCCAGGAAGGGTTGTTATAGAGCAAGTACATAGCCAGGAACGGTTGTTATACAGCAGGTACATAGCCAGGAAGGGTTGTTATACAGCAGGTACGTAGCCAGGAAGGGTTGTTATAGAGCAGGTACAGAGCCAGGAAGGGTTGTTATAGAGCAGGTACACAACCAGGAAGGGTTGAGATGATTTTTCAGTATTTGTTTTAAGGTGGTGGTGCTGCCTGTGTTTCTTTTAGAAGGAGGAAGTGAATTCCATAGTTTGGCGATGGTGAAGGAGTAGAGCAGTTGATCAGCCGGTAAGGCAGTACCCACTCAGACTGTAAATTACCTCTTTTTCAAGTCTATTTCTAGATACTCATCCAGTTGTCTAATTAATTTTTTGAGGGAAGAAAGTGCCTTGTATTGCTTAATTTGAAATGTCTTTCATAGAAGAGATGAGCATTATGCAACAAATCTCTTTCTCCAAAGTGTTTTATTCACTGAAGCAAGTTTAGATCCCCAGTTCTAGTGTTAGTAGAGCTGTTTGATTTGTGGAGAAAAAGAAAGGTCTTGGACTATTGTATCCCTGATGGCCCAATAAGGCAAGGCACAGATCTCTCCTAAGGAGTTTATAAGACATTGAATAAATGGACAGTGCTACCAGCCTCTACTGGTAGCGCTTAGGACACTGAATAAATGGACAGTGCTACCAGCCTCTCCTGGTAGCCCTTAGGACACTGAATAAAGGGACAGTGCTACCAGCCTCTCCTGGTAGCCCTTAGGACACTGAATAAAGGGACAGTGCTACCAGCCTCTCCTGGTAGCCCTTAGGACACTGAATAAAGGGACAGTGCTACCAGCCTCTCCTGGTAGCCCTTAGGACACTGAATAAAGGGACAGTGCTACCAGCCTCTCCTGGTAGCCCTTAGGACACTGAATAAATGGACAGTGCTACCAGCCTCTCCTGCTAGCCCTTAGGACACTGAATAAAGGGACAGTGCTACCAGCCTCTCCTGGTAGCCCTTAGGACACTGAATAAATGGACAGTGCTACCAGCCTCTCCTGGTAGCCCTTAGGACACTGAATAAATGGACAGTGCTACCAGCCTCTCCTGGTAGCCCTTAGGACACTGAATAAAGGGACAGTGCTACCAGCCTCTCCTGGTAGCCCTTAGGACACTGAATAAAGGGACAGTGCTACCAGCCTCTCCTGGTAGCCCTTAGGACACTGAATAAATGGACAGTGCTACCAGCCTCTCCTGGTAGCCCTTAGGACACTGAATAAAGGGACAGTGCTACCAGCCTCTCCTGGTAGCTCCTGCCTTTTAATCCTGAAATATTTTTAGTTAGGAATGTCTGGGACCTTTCCAGTTGCATGGTATTCCTAGCAAAGCATCCCTAAAGGGGTACTATATTGGATAATAGGACAGATAAATGTGAAATACCAAGGAGTAAGAATTTCCTTGGATCTAGACGAAATAGATTTTGCAATCAGCTGCCCAAGCTAAAAGCATTTCCTAACCACTGCTGTAAGGTGATGGACAGATGTAAGGGAATTATCTGCCCATGACCAAAGGTCTCTCACCATTCTTTTTATTTTGTGGGTACTGTCTATACCAGCGTTGTTCTCACCATTCTTTTCATTTTGTGGGTACTGTCTATACCAGCATTGTTCTCACCATTCTTTTCATTTTGTGGGTACTGTCTATACCAGTGTTGTTCTCACCATTCTTTTCATTTTGTGGGTACTGTCTATACCAGCGGGTTTCTCACCATTCTTTTCATTTTGTGGGTACTGTCTATACCAGCGTTGTTCTCACCATTCTTTTCATTTTGTGGGTACTGTCTATACCAGCGTTGTTCTCACCATTCTTTTCATTTTGTGGGTACTGTCTATACCAGCATTGTTCTCACCATTCTTTTCATTTTGTGGGTGCTGTCTATACCAGCGTTGTTCTCACCATTCTTTTCATTTTGTGGGTACTGTCTATACCAGCGTTGTTCTCACCATTCTTTTCATTTTGTGGGTGCTGTCTATACCAGCGTTGTTCTCACCATTCTTTTCATTTTGTGGGTGCTGTCTATACCAGCGTTGTTCTCACCATTCTTTTCATTTTGTGGGTGCTGTCTATACCAGCGTTGTTCTCCCCATTCTTTTCATTTTGTGGGTGCAGTCTATACCAGCGTTGTTCTCCCCATTCTTTTCATTTTGTGGGTGCTGTCAATACCAGTGTTGTTCTCACCATTCTTTTCATTTTGTGGGCGCTGTCTATATCAGCGTTGTTCTCACCATTCTTTTCATTTTGTGGGTGCTGTCTATACCAGGGTTGTTCTCACCATTCTTTTCATTTTGTGGGTGCTGTCTATATCAGGGTTGTTCTCACAATTCTTTTCATTTTGTGGGTGCTGTCTATACCAGCGTTGTTCTCACCATTCTTTTCATTTTGTGGGTACTGTCTATACCAGCGTTGTTCTCACCATTCTTTTCATTTTGTGGGTGCTGTCTATACCAGCATTGTTCTCACCATTCTTTTCATTTTGTGGGTGCTGTCTATACCAGCGTTGTTCTCACCATTCTTTTCATTTTGTGGGTACTGTCTATAACAGCGTTGTTCTCACCATTCTTTTCATTTTGTGGGTACTGTCTATACCAGCATTGTTCTCACCATTCTTTTCATTTTGTGGGTACTGTCTATACCAGCGTTGTTCTCACCATTCTTTTCATTTTGTGGGTACTGTCTATACCAGCGTTGTTCTCACCATTCTTTTCATTTTGTGGGTACTGTCTATACCAGCGTTGTTCTCACCATTCTTTTCATTTTGTGGATACTGTCTATACCAGCGTTGTTCTCACCATTCTTTTCATTTTGTGGGTACTGTCTATGCCAGCGTTGTTCAACAGGTGGTCCTAGTCCACAACCTGTCTCACTGAAGCATTTTATTTGTCCATCAGTATGTCCTGCAACAAACTGTTTTGAATGGCGAGCTACATGATGGACATGGTAATATGCTCTCCAAAACCCTGATAAGTATGTGAAGTGCTCCCCGAACTGTATGGTAAGTGGTCCCTGAGAAAAACAAATTGTGTAGCCCTGGTCTATACTATAAGATGGATGAAGAGATTGTGTACCAAATGTAATGATTTAGTTTCAACCATTTTTGAGTACCAGTTGTTGACATGTACAAGTTCCTTTTCAGCTTCTGTGTATCAGAGGGGGACTTGAAGAAGGCACTAAGTTTGCAATCATCTGCAAACTTGATTAGCTAGATATCCCCACTTGTAATTTGGATATATGTGAAGTAGATGCAGAATAGTAGATGTTTTGACACAGAGCCCTAAGGAGCTCCACTGGACACCTTACTGATGTGCTTACTGAGGACCACCTAACTATGTAGGGGTTGATTTGGAAGTCATTCAGCTTATTTATTATGCTGGCATGTGATATGGTGTCAAAAGCCTTAACCAGGTTGAGATATGCAGTATGGTCAGCATGTCCACCAGAGCTAGACCATCATCAAATGGGGCTGCACTAAGCAGGGAAATGGACTGAACCCCCAACCATACAGATATCCCATTACTTGGCTGTGACTCCCAGTTATCATAAAACATTGTTCAAATTTGTCAGTGTACATCATATTTTCTTTTTTACTTTTCAATGACAACAAGATTTGGATATAATTTAAAACTTTAAAATTTTCAGTAAAAACACTGACAGACATTTGCTGAACAAAGCAAAACAAAACACTGTCACATTTAAAACAGACATAGCCTGAGCATCAGTAAACGTATTCTCCCTTGACACTCATTTATTGAAATGCATCTAACCATTCATTAAACTATAAGAAATGAGCTGGGATTCGTAGTCAAATAGCATATAGTGAAGCTCTAATTAGCGGCTATGTGAAAAGTGGAGGAATTCAAAAAACAAATCTGTAATGCATTTGCTAGAATACTGGGATAGCCCATTGGTCAAGTCTCTTTTCAGGAGCATTGTCTGGTGAAGTGACTTGAGTAACACAGAAGGGAAACAGAGTCTGAGGAAATGAAACCCTGAACTAGAAGAAGCAACTCATTAGCAGTACATAACCTTACTCATCTATCAGAGAAACTGTTGTAGCCCAAATTAGTGCATTTCACACCCACATGCTTGCAGAAAACAAGCTACGTTAAAAATATATTCATAGGTAAAATATTAACATTAAACTCATAGACTTCATGTTGTCTAGTTTATTCACAAGCATATAATAAACACACTGTCAACAGTCAACAAAACAAGGAAACCAATGATTGCACCCAAAGAACTTGGCTGATATGATAATGATGCTGTTTATCACAGTTGATTCTTTCTCTTACATTGTAATTACACTGAGATTAGGGAACCAAATATTTATAAGGCACAATCATCAGTTACTGACTCCTCTATGACTGTGCACACATCAGATGTTCGCTTGTGATCAAATGAACAAATACATAAGTAAAGAAATAAACATGTACTTCAGCTTGCTGTTGCTATACAACACATTGTATCCACCTTACTCTCCCAACCTCTTCCCTCAAGAATCAAATACCCAAAATCAGGAACAGATTTTAAATATTGGTCTTGCATACTTAGAACATTGCTAGCATAGCAGAAGACTGATATGAAGTCGGAAACTCACAGATTATTTTAAACAAGAAGCATCTTTATTAAATTATCTCTTATGACATAGACAGTCATACAATTATAAATGAAAACAAACCATATTAACATGTTTTCAGTTTCCAAACATTATATATCACTTACAATTTATCCAGTCATTGTCAATCAAATATTATATAGCTCATTCAATACTTGCCTTTCCTTAAACCTCAATTCCTCCTACAAAATATTATTCTGACTGTATTGCTCCCACAGTTCCCATTTTTCCATGTAACTTGCTCCTACCCTTTTCTAAAGATCCCACTTCCAGTTGTGTTATCTCTGGTGCTATGTTCACTACTTCTAGTACAGTTGGTTTAGATTTTAATTTCCATTTTCTAGTAATTGCTTTTAGGGCAGCCACCAGAATTAAACTAAGCAAGGCCTTACTATATCTAGGCAATTCCAATTCTGTATCACAGCTCAAAAAAAAAAAATCTTAATTACACCAATTGCTCACCCAGTATATCAGCTAGAGTATCAGCAGGGAATTTTTAAAATCTGTCAACTCTTTACACTCCCAAAAATATGTTCTCAATTACCTCTTTCTTCCCCATCACACCTCCAATATTTGCAATCTACCCGAGAAAACATTCTTTGGAGTCTGCTTGGGGTATAAAATATCTATGTAAACACTTCCAAATAAAGATCCTAAATCTTCTATACTATGCTGCCTAAGTGGGACCCATACATATATCCCCCTATAGTTTCTTTATGAATTGCTTATCCAAAGTCTCTTCCCAATCATTTCTAAACTCCTCTGATTGATTCCTATAGTTATCAAGCAATATTTTATATACCCTACTAATTATCCATTTTTTAACAACAGCTTCTGTTCTAGATTCTACTAAAAGCTTAATAAGGGTCCCCATTTCTTTCTGATTGCCTGTGCTCTGATTATCAATCCTTGATAGGGAAGGAAATCTCTAACCTGCAGTCTAAATGATTTATTGACCTCTTCTCATTCTATTACCTTGGTTCCTTTGCCAGTTTTCTCCAGTAAATTCCAAAAAATTCTTGACAATTCTCTATATCCTTAATTGAAGTCATCCCTATCAGCATAATCTCCTTTTTCCATCCCCCTGTTGTCCAACTTAGAATACTTTCCGGTACTTTATGAATATAATATTCTGTATGGTTACTGGTATTCTGCTTAAGAATCTTCATCCAAAATCCCACTCTCTCTTTATTTCTTGTTCACTCCCCTGTTTATCATCATCCCTTTCCACTTTGAATTATAGCTTTCTGGTTGTGCTATATGTGTAGTGACCTTACCTGTGTAGCTCTGAAATATCCCTTCATATCAGGTAACACTAAAACACCTTGTTTTGGAAGAATAAGCTTATCCCACTTGACTCTTGCCCTCTTCCCCTCACAGATAAAATCCTTCAACTCTATTAATTTCTGTCTACAACTGCTCCTCAGGTTGATAAAAATATGCCTGACCTGTGTATAAAACTAAAGGGACTAAAAGCACTTTTACTGCTTTTATCCTGCTATCCATATCCATGTGTGTAAAACAGAGCTTAGGTTCCATTTTCTCATTTTTTTTGTATTATCTTTTGTTTAGTCTCTTCCCACATATCCTTAACTGATTACATCCGAGTAATGCCTCCAAGTGCATCTGCAGTTAACTCCTACTGATGCCACTAAACGTCAAATATTGCTTGTTCATATTTGCATCAATAATTCCAAAACCATGCTATGTACAATATTTTAAAATATTTTAACTTAAAGCTTACACAATAGCAAACTCAGCTGCATTAATATATGACCTGTGTTTAGTGCAGTTAAATAGATATTAACTGTTGCTTTTATGATATTAATTTATATAGATATCATTTTCACATTTTTCTAAATATCTCAACAACAAAATAACAGAAAGAACTCCTTAGCCTCATACAAAAGCTCTCATGTAGATATGAATAAAATGCTGCTGACAGTATATGTGTAACTTGACTGGTTGCTGAGATATTTTGTTTACAAAATATTACAAATGTAATAATTACTGTTTACTGTGACTTATACAATTCAGTTTAAGACCTAGATCCTAAATAATACTACCACTATACAATAATTTGTGCTGAAGAGTTTGCCATATATACTTCTTTCATAATCCCTGTGGCTCCAGAGATATGAACATTTGTTTGAATTGTGAGGACATAATTTCATTCCGTCAAAAGCCTTAGGCTCCGCCCATTGGAAGTTACAGTGCAAACTTCCTGAGCTCCATTGGAGGGAATGAGTTAAGTGCTATAACAGAATAATTTTTAATCCATACTCCTAAGTACTTCATTTTATCATGTACTCACAAATAATGGTATTGTTGAACGCATTTGCGTGTGAGTACATAGTTTGCGGCTATTGCCTTTATTTTCTCTTCATTCATTTTGAATCCTAAGAAGACTTGAAACTGTCTCAGAATGTTCCACAATGCTGAAATGTCTTTACTGCTTTTATCAGATATAAAATAGTATCATCTGCAAATAAAGCCAACTTCTCTTGACTGCAACACCAATTATATCCTTAAATTTATAAGTCCCTTATTTTCTATGCCAGTGGTTCTAAATATAATGCAAATAACAAAGGGGAAAGAGGACACCCATGCCTGGTTGCCTTGCTCAAACAGAACTTATCAGAGAAGGACCCACCACTTATATTTTTACCTCCTACCCTTCATACATCCTCCTAATCAACCTTATAATTTGTTCAGGGGAATGCAAATGTTTCCATTGCCCTACTATTAAAATCCCAGCTTATGCTATCAAATGCATCAAGACCCAACAACAACAACAACAGCTGTATTTTCTTACATTCTGCTTCCCTCCGGATCATCATTCCTCTATTAAAGTTGTCAAATGTTTCCCTCCCCTCCACTAAACGATATTGATGCATATCTATCAATTCTGGCATCACCTTCATCATTCTTTTAGCCATTATAAACATGAACACTTTATAATCATGGTTTAGGATTAAAATGATATGAAGTTATGGTATGAAGCTGGATCTGATGGGTCTTTACCGTCTTTGGGTATTACATCCAGCACCGCTTTATTCCAAGATGTAGGTGTTTGAAACTCACAGATTTGTCATTACTTAGTGACTGCAGTCCACAACACTTTACCATAAATGCATACATTTTACATGGAATAGGTCACAGATACAGAGGGGAAAAAGGGCTACTTGAGAACTATACCTTCTCCATGTGTGCATGTTTGCATATGTGCACACATGCCAGTTACAACCACTTGCATAATGGTACCCATCAGAAAATTGCTTGAGATCAAGTAAATGAATAGAGTCATAAGTAATGGCCCAGAAATTCAGTTTATGTATGTCAGACCCATACAGTGCAACCTTGTACAACCCCCTCCCCCTCTGTCCTATTAACGTCATAGCTCAAGAAACAGACACACAAAATCAGTAACAGATTTTAAGTATGTCTCTTACATACTTAGAACATTGTTAGAATAGCAAGCTTTGCATTAGTGAGCATTTTCTAAAGTCTCATACCTTCGGCACACTATGCTGGACTAACAGCCTATGAACAGATGGTACTGAGTTTTCCCTTAAGAGCCTTATTCTTTTTGCTAGGTAACCTATATCTTGATGATTAAGGTCAAATTACAACCACAGACAAAAACCAGAGATGCTCTGTGATCATACATTGCTAGAATCTCATAAATGAAAGAAAACATAAGCTCTCATCTGGAACTTGAACCAAGGACCTTCAAAACATCATACTGGTGTCATTGTGGACCAACTAGAGCATTTTGACAGACTTTATTGAGTATCATTTCAGCTAGTAAACTCCAAGCATGACTGGGGGGTCTTGGGTTAGAGTCCCAAATGGGAGATGTTATTTCCTTTCACTTTTGTGATGTGATTCTAGCAATGTTTTAGCAGACGGCTTCTCTATATCTGTGTTTGTAATTCAACCAACCATTGTTTGAAGGATGGAAAGTCTGAAACTCACATGACTGTCATTACTGTGTGACTGCAGTCTGTAACAACTTGTCAGAAAGCCACAAATTTTACAAGAAACAAACTAAAATACCTGTCAACTTCTTGGTTCAAAAATTATAAACAAAAGCCAAAAAATGGGGGACAAGGGCCTCAGAAGGGACAGCTTTTAAATATTTTATTTTATTTATTGTTATAGTTGTAGTGATTTTTTCAAAGCCACAGAACAGGAAAATGGAGGTGAATGATTGAAACCCTGTACTTTTTTAGTACAAGAAGCAGATTAACATCTTAGAGCCTTAAGTGCCAGACAACTCTAATTCACCTAAAGTTAACAGAAACAGGAGCAAGATCATCTGAGCAGACCAAGATAATCAGGGTTGGGAAATACAGGTGCAGTTTGGGCCCCTTACCAACCCTGGGCCCTAGGCAGCTACCTAGGTCACTTTGTACTGGATCTGGCCCCACCTATAAAGCTGATAAACAATCCAGGCACAAATCACAAAGCATGACACTGTCAGCCCTTGGGTCAAAGTCATTGATGGGAATCAGTAAATATATATTAGTCTTAATTTTAGGTGTGGGTGCTCCTAGAATGGTAAACAAAAGCTATGTACTTACCATAATGCTAGATCAGCGTTGTCTTCTTCCAAAGATCTCAGTTCATGGGGTATATCAAATCTAAAGTTGGTAACTTTTAAAGTTTTGGATTCAGGCTACCCCCATCTACCCAGAATTCCCTTCCATCTTTATAGTACCTCAGACTGAGGTTGACTACCTATATCCAAGATATATATACCTATGTTATATGAAGGATATCAGAAGGGCACAGTACCAGACAGTAAGACATGGTTACAGAGAGGTCCAACATGGTCATTTAAGAGCCACATGTGTGATACTGTGCTATGGGTGGACAGATATGGGGAAGGAAGACAACACAGACCTAGTGTTATGGTAAGTACATAACTTTCATATCCAGCGTTGTCTTTTCCATCCACATCATTTAATGGGACAGATTCCTCGGCTACTAAAAACCCAGAGGGGTCTCATGGAAGGATATTCAGAAGGATGGTGGAACCAAAGGAAGCCTAGGACCTAGTCTGTGGGTCCAGCTTATACAAGTGGTTGCAGCACAAATATTGATAATGGACATTCTAGCAAAGAAGGCTGTAGATGCTGCAACAGCTCTAATAGCATGAGCTTTAGATTTGTGAGGTAAGAACAATCCCCTGACTTTTTTTTTCTGAAAAGTCGCTCTCTATTGCATATGATTTTCCATACAAAAAACATCAGTTTCATATATAATGCACTATTAGATAATAACTGGACTAACCACGGAATCTCCATTTATGCTTTGATTTCTAATATGGCATCCTCACTTATCTTCCATTTAAGAGTTCTACAGACTGCGTGTAACTAGGTCATAGGTCATCCAGGGTTACAGTTACAACAAATTATTTATTTCCTTTATATACAAATAAGGATTCTGAGACATTAATTAGGATATACCATATCATGTTCCTGTTCATTTTGTGTTAATACCATCCCCCGTATTCTCCACTTATTTCTTTGGTATCTATTTTTTCTGTTTAGTAGTTGATCTTCCTTCTGTCTCAGCTCATTCATTAAAGTTATTACTTTTGTCATCTTTGGTGTATACGATGACCTCCACTTTTTAGTTACTGCCTTTTTTGAGACTAACTATACTAGTGAGATCAGTTCTCTACAAGGGGCTGAACTTACTGCTGTGCATACATAGTTTAGTAAATATTCTGCTTCCATAGTCTCCCAACTGCTTCCACTTTTCAACCAAGTGGATCAGATCCCCCATAAAAGTTACTTATTTTTACTACAGCCCTAAAAAAATGTCTCCAGTCACCAAACACTATCTCCTGACATCTCCAGCAACTGGCATTTATTAGTATAGCTGTGGTACAATGTAGTCCCCTTGTCTCCTGCATTAACTGAACCAGGGCTGGCGTATTCTTACCCCTTTTCTTTGTTTCTTTATTGTAATTTTCCAGTATACTCAGAGGGCTTGTTATTGTATCCGTCTATTGTAAGATAATTCATATTCCTCCCTTACATCTGCCCAATACATCATTTTGTTCCCTTCTTTAATTGCTCCCAATAGAATATTCCCTTACTTCTTCACCACCAGTTCTGGGTAATGGATGTGTTTAACTGAAAATGAGGTTTCCCTACACCGATTGGTTTCAGCTCAGGCTGCACCATCTACCCACTTTCTTTGTGAGTTCTCACTGTAACGTGTTTTTAGCCAGTACGTGCAGTTATCCTCCTCTTTCATGGGTGTCAGCATGGCCCAAATTCCCATTTTTTCATTCCTTCGTTATACTTTTGTTTCCCAGTAGAAGTCCTTTCTAGTTGGAGACAAATGTCACTTCGGGAGCAGAGAGGAAACAATTTCAATGGACATTGTCCCTGTGAGAGAGGAGGCAATTGCTCTTTTGTCTCCTGTCTAGCTATTTGTCCCATTAACATATCCATCTAATTTCTAGATAAAAGGAAAGTCCAGCGATGACAACCAGCAAGCCAGAAATATAGCAAAAAATAATTTATTTGATTAAGCGCTTTCGGCAGACTGACGAAAGCGCTTAATTAAATAAATTATTTTTTGCTATATTTATGGCTTGCTGGTTGTCATCGCTGGACTTTCCTTCTTTTTTGTGTTTTCTTGGTCTGTTTGTTTTGTTGTCATTTCTAGATATCCTCTTCAATTGTAATCCTGCTAAATGCTGTATTGTGTCCCATACCCAGTTTCAGTCCATATTCAGTGTTGTGTATAATTCCTTAAAAATTTTTTTTTAAAATGTGCCCTGTTTGCCTGGGTATCTTGTTGACTGTCGTGTGTGAGGAATCCATTAGCTGCATTATATATATTTCTATTATTACCTAGTATTTTCTGTAATTTGGGGTAGCTGCAAAGTACCTTTGCTTTATTGCTGATCGTTTCCTCATAATGTCCTCATCGATGGTCATTTTCCAATTTTCTTTTAATTCCCATAATTCATTCTGTTCAGTCTCGGAGGCCCCCATTCCTTCTCTTACAGGTTTTTAAGCTTTTGCAATTGGTTTAGTCATGCTTGCCAGTTAGCTATCCATCCCTTGTGTTTCTGCCCTTCCATGAATATTTTAATCTTTTTTTAACTCTTTCCAACTGTCTACTGACCCATTTATATTGTTATAAAATTCTGTCAAAGATCTGACCAATAGACCTTGAAGGCTTTGCTGCTCCTGCTTATATATCCACCACCCATTACTGGCCCTCCAGTGTAAGTTGGAGTGCCATCCCCTGGTATTTGAATTTCACATTTTATTGGAGCTTGGTCTGAGAGCAGCCTAAGAAATGTGTCCTTGTTCCCGTGACCAGATACATGCACTTGTTAGAGATATAAAACTTGTCTAACCCAGCCCAATGCCTATATCTGTCTGAATGGAGTAAAATTACCATTATTCCCAGGCTTGCTTCTCCATATCTATCCAATCAAGACCAGGCTAAGCTAGATCATGTACCTCCCTTCTGAGATCTCTCCAGCCCTGGGTCCCCCACTGACATCTAGTTTAGTATTCCACTCCCCCCTAGCAATTACATGCCTTGCTGAAAATTAACAATTTCATTAAAAACAGGTCTCATATCTTTTTTTTGTGTGTGTGGCCCTAGGTGGTAAGTATAAACTGCCCATTGTAATTCTGTTCCCTATCAGATTTCCTCTTCTCAGTATGAATCTCCCTTCCTTATTTCTTCCACCTTCATTTTTCTTTTTTCATTCATTTCACTTCCACCATCATTTGAGATTCTTGCCTTATTAAAATGGTTACCCCTCTCTTCCTACCTGTACTTGCCTGAGAAAACTCCCTGACTAGTACTTTTTTTGGATAAAGATTTCATATTCATTATTACCTAGACAAGTGCCCTGGAGCATTACTGTGTGTACTTGCTTTCCCTAAAGTCATGTATTATCTTGTCCTTGTTTCTGCTGTCAATCATCCCATTAACGTTCCAAGATAGCATCTTAAGTTTCCTTACCAACCATGTTAGAGAAGTTTTATATCTCTAACAAGCACAAGTATTTGGTCAAGGGAGCAAGGACACATCTTAGACTACTCTCAGACCATGCATCACTTATTTTAGCATTTCCCATTGTCTCAGCCCTTCTGTATGCCTTCTCTAGCTGTTCTATTGTACTGGTTACCACCTCCTGGTTGTATTTATGTATTGTAACAAACTTTTTCAAAAACTAATTGAAACCTAGAAATACCTATTATACAATGCAATTTCCTCACTCGTCTTATTTGCATTATAAGACTGCATCTAAGTGATGCAGACACTTTGTTCTTTCAGCCGCTCATTCGTGCTTCCTCCCCACCCCATTCCTCCTCCTAATTATTTCTTGGTGTTTTCTGCATCTCACCACATTTTACAAGCCGATTCCCAGTCTGTTATGTCTTTTGTATTTCTATATTATCAAATGCTGTACGAATTCTATCTTGGGTTCTTTAGTCCCGCAGTGTTCCAATCTTATGCATATTGTGCTGCATCCAGCAGTAGGAAGATCATCTTCTTCCATTGTCCCTCTCCCCGCATTATCAACATTTATTTTTATTTATAGACACAACTGGTTTTAGAAACCAGAAACTGCTAACTAAACATTTTCTTTTAGTTGTTTTTATATAGTTGCCCATAGACCCATTCACTACTTGGCTAACAATCCATCCAGACTGGAGTTTTTAGGTTCATAGATTAGTACTAAGCTAACTGCCCTTGTGAGCCATTTTAAGCCTAGCCAATTATCCCTTAAGAGACTCGAACCCTGCACCTTGTGTTTGTAAGGCAAGCACCGTAACCTTAGGCCACCCTCCCAATAGAAGAACAAAATAATTGCATCAATCCTGCCTTCCTTGTAGCTTCCACTGTGGAGCAGTCACAAATGTATACAGAGCACCTGATAAACCCTTAGATTGCTTTCATTTCTAAGGTGTAGCAGTTACTTCTCTGCTGCTGTATTGTCCAAAAGTGTATCCAGGACTTAACAGATATTCCCTAAAGTGAAAGTACTAGCAGGAAAAAAAAAACAGAGTCAACAAAATAACAGTACCTTATTAAATTCAGGCAAGTAGCTTTATATTAGCTGTTCCGTGCAACTCTTGGCACTTTAAAGCTTCTGTTCACATTTCAGCAAGGTAACGACTGATATTACCCTTCTGATAACACACCCTTTCCTCTGTATGGGATAGAATGTAATTTCAGTTCAATTCTTCTAACTCCTCGACTCCTTCATCCAATGCATCTGTCACCCAGCCATTAATTAAGTTTGCCCAGATCATTTTAGAATAGCTTTGCAGCATGCTTTTGGCAGTCTTCCATTCTCCTCTTAAAGACCAGGAATGCTTTAACAAGCCATCTCTCGACTGGCTTCTTTGTCTTCCCTTGTTTTTTACCCTTTTGCAGATGTAATGAATCTGCTCCCTGACTGTTCGACAAACTTTTGGTACTTGTCCAGTTCTGCAAACTCAGATTTTGAGCTTGAAAAGGATTTAGTCCCCTGAAGGAAGAACAGCTTTAGGGTCACTGGATAAACCAATTTGAATTTTAGGTTTAGCTGCTTGCGGGTCTTGAAGAATTTGGTGAAACAACTTCTCTGTTGCCTCATTGTCAAAGAAAACTCACGATCAGTGAACACTTTCTGTTGTCCTACCAGTAGGGTTTTCCCTTTTGCCACAGGTGGGTCAGGATCAGCTGTTTGAGATGGCAGTTCTCATCTTTTAGTACAATGGGTCTTGGGAACCTTTTCCCCAGACCAGAATGAGTGTATACGTGATGCAATAAGTGAACCAGTATTTCTTCCTTAGGAAGGTCTGACAATTTACTCATCAAATCCACTACAAATTGTAAGCAATATCTTCCCTCTGAGCCTTTAGGCACATTAGAAAGCCGTAGGTTTTTCTTCCTTCTCCTGTCCTCTTGTTTTTTGTAACTTCTTTCCCAGTCATCTTTTGCCACCTCCATTTTTCCCATTTTGTTTTGGGTCTCATTTTCAACTGCCTTAAAGTTATCCAACACATCTAATTGGGTATTCAATGCTACTTCCACCTCATCCTACCTTTCATCCATCTTCTGAAAATATTCTAAAAATGAATCGCCAGTTATCTCCATTTCTGCATATGGTTTATCAATCTTCTCACTCAAAAGCCCCACATCTTGAAATTTTTCTGTTTCTTGTTTTGAATCGGTCATGAAACCTTCACCTTGCTGAACTGCCAGTTTCCCCTGGTCTCAGTCTTGCTTGCATTTTTAAGGGTGTTCTTCATTTTATTCAAGCATTCAGTCAGTGGCACATTATACCTTTCCCCTCAAATGTTTTCCCAGAGTTTAAAATGCATTAATCTGTCAAAAATGCAACATTTTCAATCCGGAGAGGAGGGGAAGAACTCCATACAAGTCCATTGTCTTTATACAAAGATAATACAATTGGATAACCTGGACAGTGTAACCTTGGAAATACTATATTCCAATTAAGCCTTGCTAAAATAAAGAAAAAGCTGATCATTTTTCCTGAAGCTATTGGCAGGATACAAATAAAACCGCAACAATAAACATTAACAAATGTAAGGTATAGTCTCATTTGTTTCAAAAGTTATGGAAGAAAACTGGTAAACTAATGACCTGACTCTGGACAGATTCCAAGGCCACTTTAGGAAGAAAATTAGAATTGGTTCAAAGGGAACTCATATCCTTATGGAAAATAAGATAAGTTGGCTTACACAACAGGGCCTGCTATTCTGAAATTCCCCTGGCCCACTGGAGTTGTAGATCAGATTTTAACAAGTAGGTAGGAGGCATGCATACACAAGATGAAAATAATTCCATCTAGCATACATTTGACAAACAGAAGTTTTATACTTCCCGTAATGCTGAATCTCTGCTATCCTACTCCATCCACCTCAATTATCAGGTGATCTGCCATGACAGGGGATCTGAGCTGGCAGCTATTTCTGCTCTCTCCAGAGCTCGAGCTCCTCCCTTCTCCTACATGCACCTGCACGCCCTCTCAGTGGTGCACATCATGTTTGCCCACTGAAGCATGATATGCTGAATATGTGAAGAGTGAAAGGACAAAACACTGGAGACTAGGCTACAGGCTTGTGTCTACCAGGCCTGTCTCGAAGCTGGGAAGTTACAATTTGGAGGGGAAGGTAGACAGGCTGTCAAGGCAGATGGCGTGAGATAATGAAGATCCAACATTATGGTAAGAACACAACATCCAGGTATTACATTATCCCCTCCCTTCCATCTCACCTGATGGGACAGAATCCCCAGGTACTCATATTCCTGGGACGCATCATGATAGGATCCCCCTGAGAATGGTCCAGGTATTACAGTAACCCCTCCCATCCATCTCACCTGATGGGACAGAATCCCCAGCTACTTATATTCCTGGGATGCATCATGATAGGGTACCCCTGAGAATGGAGACTCCAGAGGATGATCTGGGTCTAGATGTCATATCAAGCTTGTAGTGCATAATAAAATTATCTGGGTCTGGATATCATATCAGGCTTGTAGTGCATAATAAAGGGCATGCATTGTTGGCAATGCTGCTGTAGCACAGATATCAACTGAGGAATTTTTGAAAAGGGCCATGGAATTTGCTATGGATCTTACAGAATGTACCTTAGATTTAGATAGTAGAGTTTTTCTGTTGATGGAATAAATGCACATAATGTACTCCACCAGGCAGACAGAATAACCATGCAGACCTTGGAACCCTGATTAGAGAAGTTAGAGGAGACAGTTGGTTGTTCTTGCTGAGCTCTTTTGTATGATTTAGGTAAAAACAAAGCCGTTTATGAACATTCAAGCAGTGAAGCAAGAACTCTCCTCAACTGGTATGGTTTAGAAAATATTCCAATTAAAGACGGACTCGGAAGTAATCTTGGAAAAAAATTATGGGTTAGCTGTGAAGGAAGCCATTTACATGAAAAACTACATACAAAAGTCCACAAGACAGAATGTAAAATTCAGAAATTCTCTGAGCTGATGTAACAGCAGCCAGAAAAACAGCTTTCCAGAGAGGTATCTTAAGGAACAGGAAGAAGCGGGTTCAAAAGGGGCCCAGATTAGAACCTCCATGACTAAATTCAGGTCCCATAGATGAGATGAATCATTAAGAGTGTTCTCAAAAGAAAAATGCTCCTTAAGAAAGGCTTTACAAATCTTTTGGGTGGCCAAGGAAGCAAAAGTGAAGGCTTGGTGAAAGCTGGAGATGCCCGTTAACTGGACCTTGATAGTGGAGTAAGTGGAGCCAGAGTTTACAAGGTAGCAAAGAACTGTAAGACCAAAAGGCATGGACCTGAAAAGGAGTCCAGACCTTGCTGTACTGCTCAATGGAAACATGTTTCTTATTTGATTACACTATACGTTTCTTGTTGTGTCCTTCTGAGAGGGAGAGACAGAATCTGACGGACTCGGGAGGAAAAGGAAGCATTTTTGGCCATCAATGAAACTCAAGAAAGCATGCAGTCAGGTGCAGAGAAGATATACCCAGATGAGGCTTCCAGGATGGGTGAGACTGTTGATCCAGGAATAGACCAAGAAGCCAAGGCCATTTCTTATGGTGAAACTAAAGCTTGGGGAAACCAAATTTGCCTGGACCAAAAGAGGAAATGAGGATAACTGAGGCACTGCACAAAGAAGCTCTCTGCAGGAACTTCATCATGACAGGAAGAGATGGGAAGGCATAAAGGAGTCCAAATATGCACCATAGCATCCCTGGGTGTATGTCACTGCAGAGGGATTAGAGCAAAGTAGCTGCTACACTTGCTATCGGTTAGAGATATGAAGATGTCACAGTGAAGACTATCATCCATTGTCACACTCGTGGTCTCTTGGGAGAGTGGACATGAACTAGTCCCCTCCTTGCCTGTTGATATATCACACTACCAAAGTGCTGTGAATATGGATTGAAATCATACTCTGCAGAAGGAACTTCTGTAGGATGTGCAACACTAGCAGGTCCACCATCATTCCCAGCACATTGATGTGAAGATGCACCTCTTGTTGACAGCATTTTTCTTGGTCTGTTTTTTCTCTCAAAATGACCCTTCCCCATCCCAGAAGAGGAGGCATCCATAGTGGCTGGCCAATGAAGGGTCATCCTAATGTCACAGAAGGCAACTGTATTCACCAAAGTAGACTGACAAAACACAAAAGATGATAGAGAGGGTATAAAAACTGAAATCACTGGATACCAAACGTCCATCATCTGATGGAGCTTTGAAATGAGGGCCTAGAAAGAGAGGTCTGCCATTTAGAAGTTCTACAATAATTACCATCATGTCCAGACATCTTCCTGTAAATGAGACTTTGTGAAGGCTCCAGCTTGGACTTTGCGACATCTCCAGAACTGCCCAATGACAGATACAAACCAAATAGTTTTTTGCTTAAATAAGGGTCTCTCTTGTTTTGGTGAAAAGAAGCCAATCACATAGTTATAAGAAAACACAGATCCCTTACAAGCTTGAGATGAGCTGTAACTTCTGGCATACACTTGGTGAACAGCCAGGGGTGGGGGATGCTGTGGTGAGACCAAATGGCAATGTTTGGAACTTGTAATGATTGGTTCAGATATGGAAGTGAAGATACGTTCATGATAGCTTTGCAGTCTTGATGTGGAAGGTAAACTTCATGAAGGTCTATTGAGAACACCCAATCTCCTCCTTGTGAACACTGAAGGAATGCCTGCACCACAAACATCCATAACTTTGCCCTTTTTACATAATGGTTTAGGATGTTCGAATCGAACATCAGCCTGAGGTCTTCTGACTTCTTGGAAGCTAAAAAGAATCTGGAATAGACACCAGAGGCAATTTGGTCTGGTGAAACCTCATAGGTGGCTCTTTTTTTCTGAAACAGCCGAGACATCTATGCCAATACTCTTTTTGATAGGGTGACATATTTAGGACAGGCAGGGTGGAATATCTAGAAAGTTCTAGAAACATAATTGGGGAATGTCTGGATATTATGCTTTTCACTTAGTTATTTGTGTGATAGCCAACCAGGTGAACTGACAGTTGACACCCACTGACTGCCTCCAGATTCAGGCAAGACCTCAGAAAAATTTGGGTGGCATACTAGAGGAAGGACCCCTAAAAATACAGTCATGTAAGTAAACTTACCAAACAGTAAATGCTCATAAGTATCACTGCTGCAGTAGCCTAAGCTATAGGAAACATATTCTGCCAAGGACTGGACTGGTTATAAAGCTTCCAAAACTTTAGGGCACCTTCCATGTGCCACAGCCACTCTACAGGTCGAGAAGAGCAGGTAAAGTCAATGGTGAGAGTGCCAAAACTTCAGAGCTTTGTAGCTTCAGCAGATGGGAGGCTATAGCCCTACCAGATAGGAACAGAAATAATAAAAATAAAAAACATCCTGGCATAAAAACAGCTAAAAAGGGGGGGGGGGGATACAGTGTTGAGCAGAAGTCCTAAAGGTTTTTTCCCTGTTGATACAGTGTAACTGCGTTACCTGTATACATCCAGAGTGTGTAAAATTCTAATCTTCCTTATTTCCTTTCAAAAACTGATTTACTTGAGGTAGGAATCTAAAGGCAGATGAGCAGATATGGTAGAGGGACAAGTACTGAAAGAATAAGGCAGGACAGAGGATACTAACTCATCTAAATATAGTAGAACCAACGTAGTCAGAGCCTTAAAAGGGTCTTGGTTCTCACCTTGGCACCAACTAGAAAATCTTTTCCACTTGCCATATATAATTTTCTAGTAGCAGGTTTCTTTGTCTCTGTTAATACCTGCTGAACATCCTCAGGAAAAAAAAAAAGGTGCTTTAAAGATTCCCTGGGCAGTCAGTTGAAGGTTGGGGTGTTGTCTTGTGAAAGTTCATACTGTGTTGAAGTTTGTTGCAATTACCCATGGTCATTTTCAAAAGAAGGAATAACCACTGTTGCCTGAGCCAAAATAGGGAGTTCACCATAATTATCCTTAGGGAGGACCGTGGTTATCAAAGGAAAGGGTGGAAAATTATACAAGTGCTCTCCCATTCATGGGAATGAAAAGGCATCAGTCTTTCAGGTCTGTGTGCAAGGAGCCCTGGAGCAGGATTTTTTTTTACTGTCTGTCATGTGTTGAGGTAGACAGATTTACTTGGGGAGTTCCCCACAGATGTTTCAATTCCTGGAAGACTCTCTGTATAACATCTGTTTGTGGGTATCTGTCCTGGTTTTGCTCAGTTTGTCTGCTAAAATGTCTTGTTCTAACAGAATGCAGATAGCCATGAAGGACAGTTTGCCCTGAGTCATTTGTTCCCAAGCTACTGCAGTTAGTCTGCAAAAAGAAGTGGAACCCGATTCCCCAGTTTCTTTATCACATCACTAATGTTCTCCAATGACTAGAAGACGGCCTAGAGTCCAAAGATTTTATAGAGATTCAAGAGCATTTATTAGTGCCATCATTTTGTTGACATTTGTCTTGCTCAGTTTTTTTGTTTTTCTACTTATCCTTTTGTTGAAGGGTTGGTTCCACTAGGCTAGTCACCTCTTTTCAGGAGAGATACCAGGTAGTATTTCTAGTGCTAGTGGAAATTCAGTCAGGGCATCAGGAAATTTCCTTTACTCTTTGATAGGTACAGTGGGATCTTTTACATCTACCCGAGCTATTAGAAACTCGGGCAGATGAGACCTTGGTTTAACATCTCATTTGAAGGACACAGTGAAGATTTGCAGCACCCCATAATGCTACACAGCAATGTCAGCAATCCAATCACCTACACAGAGAATAGAACCCACAGGCTTATGATATTCCAGCATCAAAGGGGAGTTTGCTACGTGTTGTGTCTGACACTGCAGGCTCTAGTCTTTCTCCCCCTTGAATACAGCTCCCAAGCAAAATTGGATTTAATCTGTGGTTATAGACTCATTAGGGGATGGAAAGGAAAAAAAGGAGACCTGGGTTCAAAGACAGCCAATTATCCCACTACAGTACTGGGATCTGAAGTGAAAGTGGGGTCCTGCACTGGATCAAAACTAATTTGATGAAATATTAAATTTTCCTTATGTGACGTCTCACCAAAGGGACAATGAGAATAGCAAAGGCCATAAAATCTAAACTGTGAGATATCCCCAGCTGAAAAATATCAGAAACCACTTGTTGTAACATTCTACTTTGCGCTGAGGAAGAAAAAACATGAGGGATGTTATCCAGCAGGCATCCAGAAACCCCATCTATGAGCCTGAATTACAGAAGATTTATCTGCGTTCATGTGAAAACTCTGGCTGAGAAGGTATTTTACCCACGTCAGAGAATAAGATTTTTGGACAGAATCTGCAAAATAAGACAGTTTGGATGCCTTGTAACCTGAATGGGCTGTTGAAGGAGCTAGGCACTCTGTAAATAGTCTTGGAGCTACTGACAATACAAACAGCACGGCAAAAAACTGAAAATGTAAACCAGACTCAGAAAAACATAAAAAGTGCTGGAAGTCTGAGAAATGGAATATGTAAATCAAGAGTTACTAGAAAACTGAGGTCGAATAAGAAGTAGCCATCAAGAAACATCCTGAACACAGTGTGCGCCTCTGTGTGTAGCCTGAACATTTTAAGAATGTAACAGTCTGAGAATATACCGCAGGCATAGATACTAAAATATACATGTTATTCATCATCAGGTAAAGAAAACTGACTTTTGTTAGACTTCTAAGTTACATTTAGACAATGGCTGGACAAGACTTGCTGTGAATCTAGACTGGTCCTCACAATGTTCCAAGTCAGGTAATACAAGCTTAACTTCTGAAGTGGAAAGGATCTTTTTGAATGGCTGCCTGTAGTGTACATTTGGAGGACAGGCAGACTCATCTCAGAGCTGAAAGGGGGTAGCCCTGACTGTAATGCCTCACATTCTTCCCTCAATGAATCCTGCAGTTGCTCCCAAAAACCTAAATCCGGTTGCCAAACTTTCAGAGATGCTCTCAGGAATGACCTACCTCTGTATCTTGGTCAGTATCTGTGTAGGAAGTTTCTTCTCCGATACTCATATTGGTTAAGGCTCCTTGGGCACTACAAGGTCTAATTGTATTTTCCTGTCTGTGGGAAACAGAAAAAACTGGAAGTATCATTCCCAGGTGAAGAACATGCCGGAGTACCTACACTCTGCTGTTGTAGATACATTTTTCCTTTATGTATTTTGCCCTGTTTTGAATCAATATCTTCATGTTCTCCCACTACTCCAGTTTGACTTTATACTTCTGTGTTGAATTTTTGAATAAAAAATTTCCATCTTTTGGTAAATGATAAAAGAGTGTAGTCATTTTAGTTTCCCAGACTTTTGTAGCTTGCTTAAATTTCTCATACACTAACACTCAGATTAGACCACATACAAGACAAATACTTTGAATGGAAATATTTATAGGCTAGCTGTCCAACACAATCCCACTTCTTCACAAACTTCAACATTCCCGATCAGCAGTTTTTAAAAAAAAGTAACAAAAGCCATGAGAAAAAAATACAAATCGCTGCACAGTTAAATTTCACTTCAGATGAAAGTTGTGGGATACTCAAATGACCAAGTAGTACTGAGAAGGTGTACCACCGTGGCACATATAACGTGGTTCCATCACAGTTCCATACACATGCCTATGCCAAGCTTTTGCTGATCTACACAGTGAGGGTAATATGCCAGTGTTTTCATAGCTTCAGGCTGAAGACAATGGAAAATGTATGGTGAGATAAACAAAAATGTGTGATTTACCCTTAATGTGATTACTCTTGAATAATCCCAGCTTGTGTGCAGCAAGCTAACCATCTGCTTTGGAACATCTAAAACCCAAGTCCAGAGTACCTGACAGTTTTTTTAAAGTTGCACAGAAGTGAATTATATATTCATAGAAGAAAAATACTGTAAAAATCTGAGCTTTGGAAAGAGCTGAAAGGGTGAACATGTCCCAAAGTGGGACATGTTTTATAAAAACATGAGATTTTGCAGGACAAAACATAGCCATGGCCAGTGTAAAGTATAGAGTTTCACTTTTGTGTCAAAAGCTTAATCTTTTATCATTTGAGTTACTTATGCTATTTCATGTAACATTCAGGTGTTCAGATGCAAAATAACCATTTTACCAAATATTAATGAAAACTTATTTTTGTCCTGAAATCTTAGCACATTTGCCATTTTTTAGTTTTTCTTTTCCTCACAGGACACAACTGCTCAAAGAGGGACTGTCCTTTGCAAACAGGAACAGGTGGCAAACCTAGCCCTAAAAAACTTTCGGTCCTTCCATCATAGGATCCCCCAAGTTTTACCTCAAAAAGGTCTCATTCCAAAATATTTTCAGTTAGCTGACTGCAAAATGATCTTGTAAGAAATGAAGGACTGCTTACCCTTATGGGTTTCAGCTGACAGATGTGTCTTATACAAAAGGTTAAAGAAAAACGCCATGGCAATTTCATTTTTTCCCTTTCAAAAAGTGTTTTTCCCTCCCTGTAATCCAGCTTTAACAATATGTCACATGCAGGAAAAGGCATCATTCAATAATTATTCAGTCAATTTGCTTTATGTCTAACTTTTTTCTGTTTGACTTTCTTTCCTACATTTGTCTCTTCATCTGTTACATCTAGAAGGCTACTGAGTTGGCAGATAAATTAGGCTAGGCCAGGCCACTTACTCAAACTACACAGCCATTAAGAAAACAATAGCCCAAACAATGGCATTTAAATGTGCCTCATCACAGATTGTTTATATGAGGTGTGATGTTGGCAATGTAGCATGGAATCTGAACAAAAGCAAGGCTTTCAAGCCAAGTTTTCAGATGCAAATGAACAAGACAACTTACTTATCACAGTTAGCTGTCTTTCCCTTTAATCAAACTTGAGTGCAAAGAAAGTTTTCATCTTACTCTTCAGATTTTCTAACCATATTTGATTTTGTATTTTTTTCTGAACACTATTTTCTATAAAAGTGCACGTTTCTTCTAGCGTTTTGGTACAATATTTTTGCATTGCATGCAGTCTTTTGTTGAAAGAGGTCAGTGAGTTGGGAAAGGAAAATTACAAAGACTGTAATTCTAACTACAGTGTTACAGAGTGAATACAGCACAAACCAGCTCAACCCAAGTAACACCTATTGATCACAGGGGTCAGATTTGTCAAACTTGAACACTGAGCTACTGTTGTTACTTTGAAAACAAAACAACTAAACTCAGCTATTTTTTTTTTAGTGTGTCATTCAAAAATTCCTTAAAATGCTGCATCAGATATGGCCACTAATAAAAATCAAAGGAAACAAAAAAAACAAAACAAAAATAAACGAAAAACACAGGTTGATGCCGACAATCAAAAGTAGACAGTCACTGTAAAGTTGTAAGTAGATGAGGGAAAGAACCTCCGTAAATGATCATGTCATACAAGTATTTCTCTATGTCCATCTAAAATGACATCAGGGTGGTGAAAGCATAGTCTGTAAAACAAAATGACAGGCTACCCATTGGCAGCCCCTTTTATATTGTCTCTTTTTGGGGTTAGAGAATAACCACTTAGTTTGCTACAGAGACATTGGGAATACAGAAAAGTTCAAGATGTGTTGACAATGAAAATCATTTTTTCCCTTCAGTTTCTGGGTGTGGTTCTCTTTTAATGGATATGGAAACAGAGTGCAAATGATTAGTCCAGATAAAATCAATTTAGCTAACAGATCTAGGCGACTTTCTCCAATACCCTTCTTGTGGGAGGAAATCGACACTTTGTTGAAGTTCGCAGTAGTTTATTCAGTTAAGTAGGTAGATGAGGGAGAGTTATTGTTCTACATACTTACCTGAATAAACTACTGCAAACTTCAACAAGTTGTCTTTATTCCTCCCACAGGGAAGATATCGGAGAGAGTTTCAAAGATCTGCTAGCTAAAGTGATTTTATCTGGATTAATCCTTTGTACTCTGTTTCTTGTTAGTCCTGTCACCCTCTGGATCACTGGTAGGATACCAGACTTCACTCAAGCCCTCTGGGATTACCTCAGGTTTCTTTAACAAATATAGAGGATATGACCAGAGGTAAAGAACTTGTCAGTTATAAGATAGATCTGGTAAACGCCCCTTGGCTGTTATTTAAAATTGGAAGTTGTAGACGTGTGTCCATAGCCGGCCTTAGGCATAGGTCAACTAGGCAGCCGCCTAGGGCGCCGCTGTAGCAGGGACACTTTTTCAGTGTTTATTTGATGTAAGTAGACCAGGATGGGGGCACCAGGTGGTGTAGTGGGGGGTGCCGTGGAGCCCTTTTGCCTAGGGCACGAGTCGACCTAAGGCCGCTCCTGCATGTGTCATAAATCCATATAATAGTGATCCCACTTTACACAGAATAGAAGCTTAGCAGTTCTATCTCATCTGAATATTAGGACTTCCTGTTAATGCCTGAATGTGAGAAAACTTCTAAGAAAAGTTTACTTACTGCCATATAATATGAAAATGAACACTGAAATTATGGTGATATGTTTGTCTTGAAAACAAAAAGATAACATTAAGTCAATCTTTTCAACATATAGTTTATTGTACAAAGACTGTACTCATTTGTTCACAGAAAATTATACAAATATTGATAATTTCCCACCAAAAGCTCAGCTTCTATCAAGAAATGTATTGTAAGCAGGAGTGGCTTTAGGTCAACTGGTGCCCTAGGCAAAAAGGCTCCACGGCACCCCCCACACCGCCTGGTGCCCCCATCCTGGTCTACCTACACCAAATAAATACTGGAAAAGCAGCCCCTACTAGAGTGGCGCCCTAGGCAGTAACCTAGCTGGCCTATGCTTAAGGCTGGCTATGACTGTAAGCATCCTAAACAGAATACCACACAACTTATCTGTACCGTACAAGCATCCTTGTATTTTATATTAACGTTTTCAGTTACAGCAGCATTCACGTTTATATTTTCTGCAACAGCTTTCAGCATGCTCTGAGAGATTAAAACCTACATCACATCTACCATACTGTACCCAACATGTTATCATAATATATCTGCAAAAATGATTTGCTAAAAAAGTGAAAAGTTCTCATTTTCATTCTTTAACCAACAGGAATAACTTTCAAATGGAACATAAGGCACTATAACTGCAAAAGGTTTCGCAGTTTGTGTACGTATATAACGGATATTCAATAATTTAATGAACAAAAGGAAAATCCGTTTCTATGTTTCATTAAAATTGTTCAGATCAGTTATGAAACAGGATAACAAAGGAAAAACAGTGAATTAGCATTCACTGCTCTGCAAAATGAGTGGCAATTTTACGTGTCCTGTAATTTTTCTGTAAATGGGTAAAATGTGAAAAAAATATTTCCGTACATGAATAGCTGTAAAAACAGATATCAATTTAGTATGCTTTTTAAAGCTGTTCATCTTTTAAATAGAAAGTCAAAGATGCTGGAGTTCATTTGGCATTTAGGAAGGAAATTACAACAGAAAAATGACTTGTATTTTGTACTGGATTGTTTCTCTCCGTTACAAAACCTTTTTACAGCATTAAAGATTGTAACATTTCCACTCCTGCAAAATGTAAACAAGTCAGACAAATGGAATGTGTAGAGACCAAAGGTTGAGTACATTTTTTTTATTTGTAGTCCACAGGATTGTACTTGCACCTCTCCAAAGGTTTTGGCAAAAATATACTGCACAACCCGCACACATGATACAAAACAATCATATTCAGTCCCTTGACCCTATAGATCATGCACACATCAGCAACACAATTTGTCTACACAGTTACACAAAGCTGATGCAAATCTTATCATAAAACAGTATAACAGCAGGAAAGAGACTTTCACTGAATCTTACTTGTGCGGTGGATGAGCATGCTGTCAGTATTGCAAATGGCAGTTATTCCACCACTTAAACTCCAGGGACAATCTGATTTTCCAGGAATCAGAGTCTAAATGTGGCAAATCAGATCTGGGATACAAAATAGATCTTCACTTTGTCATAAGTGCAAACAATTTCCGTACATTTCCATAAAATGAACTCCCTAACTGAACTACTGTTGCCCCAACAACCATAACTTTCTGGTAATACCCCCCATATACAGATCCATCTGACCCTGGAACAGCAGACAATTCTTCAGATCTCTCAGGAGTGAATGAAATTCCTTTAAGTTGTGGACTTGCACTTTGATCTGGTACTTGGGATAAGTCAGGCTGTGTGATGTTAGGATCCAAGGTCAGAAAGGAAGGTTCTGTGAAACAAAACAAGAATCCGTTAAATGTCATTTATTTATGAAGCTTATAATTTGAAAGCAGGACACATTTTAGCATCAGACAATTTTAAAATACCTTGAGCCACAGTGGCAGAATGCTGACAAATGTCACTAATATGTTATAGATATCAAAAATGTTTTGAAAAAAAAATAATGCTGGCAAAATCGATTCTGTGCTCTCTACTGGATTGTAACCAAATATCATAACTGTGAAAGCCAACCATAATAAACAAAAATAGAAACAAAACACGGACAATGCAAGCTTTTAGCTTCTGATGTTTTAACATACCTTCAATCAGTGTCAAGACTTTTGGCTAAATGCTGTTGTCATAGTCATATTGTCAAGCAAGAACATATTGCCAGTAATGGCTACATACAATTTACAGACCTGGAAAAGACATGACTGCACTCCTTGGAATGTCCTATAGGAGGGGCTATAACAATGTGAGGTCCCAGCACCACTGCCATCTATTATTCTACCACCATATTTGAGAAGGAAGAATTTTTAAGTCTTTAAATTATCTTTATTTGGACTTTTTTATAAGACATAGTTACAATAAACTTGTGTGTAAACACTGAATATTTAAACTATTAAAATCAAAATTAAATCACAATCAGCTCTGGAGTAACCTATTATAACTTTATGTATATTGGATGAATGAGTGTTCAAACATTAAAGTGAAATAAGATATGATGTTACAATCAAGATGGACTGAGTGAAAGTTCATGTGATGCTCAGTTGTGTATCCTGTTATGGAGGCGAGTAGCCACTCGGAATTCAGATTTGCTTGTCTTTTATAATTTTCCTTGGTGGGAGATCAGAGGTCCATCTAATGAGGGCTGTTGGTATGCCAGCAAGATGAAGTGCGGACAGAACGTTCAAGGTGGGGCTGTCCAAGTGACTTTAGGAAGGGACTGGCAGTGAGGTCTGTAAAGTTAAGTTTTGGGCCATAGAGAAATAAGGTGGTGGATGAACTCAAGCCAACCAAGTTCCTTAAGTGAAAGGCAGTGGTGGGCTGGACTTCTGCCCATAAGTAAGGTGAGTAAATGTACTGCAGAAACTGATCAGGTCAGACAATTCCAGAAAAAGAAGGTAAACAAAAGGGATGGGAAGATGTAGGACTTTGCTATGGCAACTCTTGTGTTTTCTGTTAGGAATGCATTTGCACCATATAATCTGCCTAATGTGAAGTTCGTGTGATTACCTTTTATATATTAATGTTGGACTCTAAGATAGATGTTCTGTCCAAGGAGCTCAGGCACATCATCCAATACTGGTGTTAGACAACAATGTTATGTTCCCAGTAAATAGATTTTCCCCCAATATCCCAGATGAAAAATGAGATTAATAACCAGTCTGGGTGATTGAATGGGTAAAGGTTGCTAAGGAAGCACTATGTTTGACAGGTACGGGCAGACTATTCTAGAAACAGGGGACAGATTGGGTTAGTCATTGGTCATACTATTTCTTGTTGTTTACTGTGGTAGCACAGACTTGGGTCACTAGAGAGGGTTTTTGCTTTAGCACAGGTTCTATTTAAAGTGAAGGAGATCAGAGAATGCTTGACCATTCACAGCATGAAAGGCTAAGCAGAGGTCACTCCTTAGGACTCTGTATGACACTGAGTACAGGGACAAGGCCTTGTATTCTATCACCACAGCTAATGGCTACCGAGACCCAAAATCATTCTGATGATGAAACATTCAGGTCAAATGAAAAGGAGTTAAAGTGATACTTAGTGAATTTTCATTACTGGGAGTAGAAGAGTGAAAGGAAATGTTTAGAATCAGTGGGGAACTTTATGCGTATTGATATTTGGGCAAGAAAAGCACAGACTGGTTTTTAAAGGTGCTTAAGAGAAGATCTGGGCCATTTAACCATGAGTCAAGTGAATGGGTGTTATTATTTTTTTTTTGTAAGAGGATTTGGAGTACTTAAGGATTTAGTAGTAATCCACACACGAGGAAGCCAGAGTCAGCAAAAAAACGAAGGTCTTTATTAGAATGGCCACTAACAAGATATGACAAGCGCTTTCACTCGGTTACTACCGAGCTTTCTCAGGTACTTAAGGATTTACTGGAAACTGATGGTGAAGCCATTTGTATATTGCACTAATTTGGTATTACAAATATCAAACATCCTACCTATAAATATGATAAACAGAAGTGGACCAAGTACAGAATCCTATAGAACCACTGACAGCAACTTAATACGGAGTGGATGTAGCCTTGCTTCATTTTACAAGCATAGCCCTGCCACTGAAAACAGGAGAACCATCTGTCCACGCTCTCAGTATAAAAGTGTTGAAACGTGCACAGTATCAAATAAGTTTAATGTATCCAGAAGACAGTACCAGCATAACTTAATGAAATGAGTTCACTGCAGATTATTCAATACGGTAGAGCAGATCTGTATTAGTTCAGTGATTAAGACTAAAGCTACATGGACTGTGAGATAATTTAATTATAACTGATTAGGTAGTAAAGAGTTGTTTACGAATACATTTTCCTATAATTTTTGAAAGGGGAAGCAGCAGAAGTAATGCAATAACATGGAAGGTACCGCGGAGTGTAGATGTACCACTTTTGTGCAAAGGAACTAGAATAGATTGCTTCCACCAGAATTAACTTTGCCCTTTAAGACAACTACATTAGTCTTGTTATAGGGCATGTGACAGATGGTGCAGTCATTTTAAAACAGTTATTTATCTACATTTAAGTAGCAGTTTAAGAGCTTCAGAAGTTCTAACCATGGAACTGGAGAATGTTGGAGGTGTTGTGGGGAGGATTCATAGGTTGGTACTAGGCTATTGGCCCTAGGGCCTATACAAGCCTAGCCATAACAATTCCCTGGCTATTTCTTCCCACACTATTTACTTCCCTGGACCCCTGTCTAGCAGGGCGACTGACGTAATCCCCAGGGTGAATTTCCTTTCTCCCATCCAATCATCAAGGTTCCTTTTGAAGAGGGCCAAAGAAGGACTCTGCTTGACATGTACGGGCGGTCTGTTCCAGAGTCTGGGGAGTCTCTGGGTCAGGAACCTATCCCTCCAGAATGTTCTGTTTACTGTGATGACAAGGTTTAGATCCCTAGAGTGTGTGGCTCTGAGGGATTGGGATTTCTTTAAGTGTAGCATGTCCAACATCTCTGGGTTTGACATGGCCTTGTATGTTAAGCAGAGATCGCCTCTGAGTAGACGATATGCGACAGAGTATGGCTGGAGTTTAAGGCGGCCAGTGTAGGGCACCTGCTTTAGGCCTGTGATTCTTTTAGTAATGTATTTCTGCAACCTTTCCAGTTGTTGCAGATGTCTTGAGAGGTACATACCAAACAGGGCATTGTATTCTATAATGGGTCTAATGAGGGATGAGTACAGTGGGACAATGACCTTCTTTTTTCTGGATGAAAAGCCCTTAGTGATGAGGTGTGCCACACAGAAGGATTTCCTGACTGTTGTGGCGATGTGGTTATCGAAGGTGAGACCACTGTCCACCTGTGTCCCCAAGTCTCTTACCACACACTGTGTTTAGTGTACTGCCACCTATGTGGTAATTCACGGGTACATGTTTTTTCCCAAAGGTGATAACTATACATTTCTTGGCATTGAGATTGAGCTCATGGCTCTGGCACCAAGCATCTGTTTCTGTAAGGCCCTTTTGTAGAGTATCCACATAATTTGGGGATTTAATAATGGCTCCCAGTTTGCAGTCATCTGCGAACTTTGTTAGCCAGAGTCCCTTAGTATTGACCTGTACTTCAGAGAAGTAGATGCCAAACAACAGCGGTCCCAGGACTGAACCCTGAGGTACACCACTTGTCTGGAGCTGGATTTGGAGTCAGCTACTTTTACAGTGTGGGTTCTGTCAGTAAGCCAGCTGGCAACCCATTGGGTGATGTAGGGATTAATGCCCAGCTTAGTAAGTTTATTTACGATTCCAGAGTGGGGGATGGTGTCAAAGGCCTTGGCGTGGTCTAGATAGGCTGTATAGACCACCTTACCCTTGTCCACGGCTCTGGAGACTGACTCAAAGAAATCAATCAGGTTCAGGAGACAAGATTGGCCCTTCACAGACCCAAACTGGGTGGGGTCCAGTGTCTGAAGGTTGCCAATGTCTTTGTTTATAAGTTCCATAATAATATGCTCCATGGCCTTGCAGATCAGGCTCGTCAGACTGATGGGACAGTAGTTACTGGGATCCAAGGTGGATTCTTCCCTTGTGGAGTGGGATAACTGTAGCTGTGTGCCACTCATTGGGCACAAGCCTGAGGTGAGGCTATGATTAAACAAGACACTTAGGTGAGGTGCCAGTTCATTTTGTAGTTCATGTAGTACACAGCCCGGGATGTCATCTGGTCCCATGGATGCTGTATTCTTAGCTTTGGACAGTGCGTTTTTTTACCTGTGTGGCTGTTTTTACCGGAATTTGGCAATCTTCCGGTACTGAGATGGACCGTTTAGGAGGTAAGAGGGGGTGAAGTTGGCACTGAATCAATCTGCTAGGATATTGGCAATATCCTTGGGATCAGTATATTTAATGCCATTCTGTTGTAGCTCAGATCAGATCTGAGGATTGCCATTTAGATTCTTGCCTAAGTTTGTTTATGGCAGGGGACCACCAAATAGGCTTCCTTTTTTTGGAAGAGAGCATCTTGGTTCTATTTGAGATGGTACAATTCATGCATGAGTGGATGCGCTCGTACAGTGCCTTAGTGGAGGACTCAGCAGTTGAACTTTCAGTTCCCGTTTGCACGGGTGTCATGAAGTTTGTCACTTCTGACTTGAAGTTGGCTTTGAAGAAGTTTTTTATGGAGGTTTCCTTACGAGAGGTGGGGGTGGGATGTGGCTGTTAAGGGTGATTAGCTTATGGTCAGACCTGACCAACGAGGGGGTAACCATAGGTGTGGAGCATCGATTTCCCATGTTGGTAATGACCAGGTCTAAGATACTGGAGCCCCTGGTGGGACTATACATTTTTTGATCCACGGTGTTGGAATTTATGATTTCCAAGAACCGTTGGGCAAAGGTGTTGGTACACGAGTAGTTTTCCCAGTTAATGGCAGGGTAGTTAAAATCATCCAGTATTAGGGTGTTTGGTTCTTGGTATTTTCGAGTATGTATAGAAAGGCGTAGTGAGAATCTTGGGGCATGGTGGAGGATCTGTAGCAAGCTACAATTTGGATTGCAGTCTTACCTAGTGTTAGTTGCATTTGGAGAATTTCAGACGCATTGTGTTGGGCAACTAGCCTGGTGGTGAGAATATCCTTGGTGAATATGGACACTCCTCCACCTTTAGTGTTTCGGTCCTGGTTTGGTGGCCGAAAAGAGTTGTAGCCTGGTATTGCAGGGGTGCTCTCTGGAGCTTTGAACCAGGTCTCAATTGCTGCACAGATATCGATGTTCTCCATTTTTAGGAGTGCCTTGAGAGAGTGCATTTTGAGGTTTAGACTTCTAGCATTGAGTAGCATTATCTTCAGATTTTGCATGCTTGTACCTGTTAGGGTGGTGGTTTTGTCCTTTGAACTTTGCCTAAAAAAAGGCACTATAGGGGTGGCAAGAGCCTTAGCCAGTAACCTGAATCCCAGGGGCGACAGGTACAGACCATCTCTGGCAAAGCATCATGGTCTATCAATCATGTCGTCCCAGACAGACAGATACTGGATCCCCTCTGAATGACACCAGAAGCTTAGCCAATTGTTGAAGTCAATTATTTTGTCCTTGTACTGTGGTATCATTCTTGGCGAAGGCAGGATGCTACTCAGGGCTAGGGTCATACCTGCCTGGACCACATGATCTGAGAGCTCTTCCATGTCTCTTTTCATGTAGTCCAGGGAGGTACATCTCAAGTCATTCACTCCAATATGGACAATGACAGAGTCATATTTGTACTTGTTGTGGAGTGACTTGAGTGCATGAGTTATGTGGCAGATCCTGGCACCCGACAGGCAGCTCACTAATTTTCTCCTTGTTCAGCCTGGTGAGTGGGACATCAGTGTGCCTGACTATAGCATCAACTATGACTAAAGTGTTAGGTACGTTGTCTTTCCTTAGGGGCTGTTGCTGGGTGGCACACTGGTGTTGTGAGCTGTGTGACACTTCGGTTGTGATTGGTGTTTGTTTGCGTTTCAGCTTCGGAGGTCCTTGTTGCTTGGGCAGGTTAATGTTAAGGGCTTCCACATATGTGGGTTTAGTGTTGCTATATGTGGGTGTTGATGGTGTGTGTTTAGAAGGGCTGTGTGTTGCTTGAGGTGTGGTGCAGATGTTAACCTTCTCCTCTTGACTGTCTAGCACAATCTTGGGTGGAGAGAGCTTTGCTTCCAGTTTTTTCTATGCAAGTGCATCTCTCATAGGTTGTAGTGTTGGGTGGTAGGAAAGAGTTGTCTGTGTACATGGGGCAATTGCTACATTGCCCCTGTATGCCCAGATTCAACAGGTGGACAGGAGAAATCACCGGAAGCTGACCCTTGGACATGCCTGGTTTGGTGCTTTTTTTTTTTTTGTTGTAAAGTACAGGAGCCGTTTTCCCTTACCTTAGCAAGGTACTCTGCAATTATAGGCTGTTTAGTGGCTACTATTAATTTCTCCTTATTAACAAGGAGAGTTGAGTGCTTGTATCAGTTTAAGGCTTCCTAGTGCTTTCCAGCAGGTATTAGAGCAAGTGCTAGTCACAGGGATGCTTAAAAGAAAGATGAAAAAAATGCACACTGCAGTGTGCACTAGAGAAGTTAGATGTGAAAGTAGGTAACTCAAGTTTTACCGTTCTAAAAAGTTAAGTTTTAGTGGGGAGTCACTATTTTTAAAACAGCAAGATAGACTGAAAGGGGGTGGTCATTTTTGTATTCTGGTACTATGAAATACAGTAGGATGGCCAATAAATTTAAACAGTTGAAGGGGAGTGATTTCAAAAATGATAATTGGTACTTACATATTATCGCAACCAGATTACAAGATGGAGAAGCGGCTCATTTCGAAGCCTTCTTGTTGTGTTATATCCGATATATAGCTCGGTGACATTTTTACAATTAGGTCACACATAAATGTGACAAATTATTTTATTTTTCACAAAAGTAAACTGTAGGCAGCACCTGACACACGTGTGAAGTGTCCCTGATTCAGCATTTAATGGCTACTTTTCAGAGAATGCTTGCTGACACAAAACATGCTGTTCTGTTCACTTTGTAAGTGGACTACATAAATTTTTACAAATCGTTAGTGGAGGTACACTGATATAACTGAACCCCCGAGTTACTTGTTTTCAGATGGGAAGGAGGGTGGGGAGCTTTCAACTGCGTGCACTTGCTTTGCGACTGTAGCACATTTTTTTTTATAATCCTTCAGATCCGTTCGGTGATTTCTTTTTTTAGGTGCATGCCAATATCTTCGGAGTGTCACGTTTCCCATTTACATTTTCCAGACATTTTGAAAAGGTAAACTTACACATAAATGCAGCAGTTGTAAATGACAGAGTGTAAAGAAAAAGACTGCTGAATCGGCATTACACTTACTTGTTTTGTGATCCTCAGAATTTGAAAAGGTAATGTGATTTGCTACCACAGTTATCTCTTTACAGTCGGGAGGGATGAAATTGTCTTTGCAATGACTGGATTTTACAGTAATTGGCGGTGCAAATGCACCAAACTATGGACTGATTTCAAATATTACCCTTATAAACAAACACAAACAAATGCAGTTGGGTACTTGCATAGTCTGGAATCTGGCTGCGATAATACGCAAGTACCTGATCATTTTGTGCTTACTCACACAAGCCAGTGAAAGCAAAGAGGAAATGAGATATATGGTCAAATTATCATAAGAGGCAGGCAGCTAGAAAGACAGTGGTATTTAACAAGACAACAGTAACTGGATGGGAGGGTAGGGAAAACATTTCTCCCTGACTCACAAGAGACAGAGCTGTGGTATCTTTTGAAGTTTTAATATGCAGTTAAAAGCAGAATGCAAGTAAAACACAAGGTAAAGAAAACAAGGTATTCAAAATATAAAACGGCAATAAAGTAATACAAAACACAACAAATAAAAGCAAACTAACCTTTCCTACACAGTAAAGTGTAGCAGAGTCTGGATGAGCCTTTCTGGTGCACGCACTCGAGGCTCTCCTCAGTATGGAGAAAATCGATGTCTGTGCAGTAACAGAAACCTGGTTCAAGGCTCCTGAGAGCACCCCAGCACTACCAGGTTATAACTCATACCATGCTTTTCGGCCCTAAAACTCGGACCGAAGCACAAAAGGAGGAGGAGTATCTATATTCATCAAAGATACCTACACCTCCAGGTTAGTGGCACTGCACGAAGCATCGGAGACCATCCATGTGCAACTAACAGAAGGCAAAACTGCCTTTCAGTTTGTAACCTGCTACAGATCACCCTTCCTTTTACAGGAACCCCACTTGGCATTCCTGAGAACACTGGAGAATATGAAGGTCTCTCCAAACACCATGATATTGGGTGACTTCAACTACCCAAACATTGACTGGGAAAACTACTCCAGCCCAAACACCCTCGCCCAATGGTTCCTTGAATTTATAAACTCTAACACTATGGAACAACTGGTCACCACTCCCACAAGAGGGGACAACATATTGGACCTGGTCATCACCAACATGGGGACTCCATGTTCCACACCAGAGGTAAACCCCTCATTGGCAAGATCAGACCATAAACTAAACTAATTTCCCTGGACATCCATATCCCGTCATCACCCCCAGCCAAGGAAATCACTGTAAAAAATTTCTCAAAAGCTAACTTACACTTCTCAAGACTGAGGTGGAATCCTTCAAAGCCCCCGGGCCAGAGGATAATACTGCCCAATCTGCAGAATCCTTTACAATTGCATTCTATGAGCACCTGCAGGAATGCATGGATCACGCTATCCCAAATAAAACAAAGGCTCACTCCTCCAAAATCAGGAGACCTGTCTGGTGGACCCCGGCCATAAATAAGCTATACAACAGAAGGAGGAAGCTACTACATGATAGAGCAAAATCCCAAAAAGGGAAGGCATATCGGATTATTGGCAAGAAACTACGATCCCTCATAAAATCATCAAAGGCAAGCTTAGAAAGAAAAATTGCCCTAGACACTAAAGATAATCACAAGGCCTTCTTTAGTTAAGTCAAGAATATGGGTGGAATTGCTCTGAATTGATGCATAATGGTACAAAATATACCGAACCTACAGACATAGCCAACATCCTGGCAGACAGGTTCAGTGCTAACTCCCCCCACCCCTTCCTCCCCAAAGGAGCAAATGCCTATCCCAACTGAATGTAACCTCCCTGACATCACAGATGCACAGGTGAAAGCTGCCCTCTCCAAAGCAAAAAAAGAACAGCATCTATGGGACCGGACGGTGTCCCAGGCTGCGTCTTACACAAGCTCTAAGAGGAACTGAACACTCACATTAAGTCACTGTTCAAACTTAGCCTTACTAAAGGATATGTACCCAAAGAATGGCGTACAGCTACAGTGGTCCCACTCCACAAAGGTGGCGCCACAACAGACCCCGGGAACTATTGCCCCATAAGCCTGACTAGTCTGGTCTGTAAAGCTATGGAGCGTATTATCATGGAACTCATAGGTTATAGGTTCATACTAGGCTATCTGCCCTAGGACATTTATAAGCCTAGCCAGAGTGTGTTTGGCTTTTGCCACCCATTTTAAATGAATTTTGCTATGCCCTTTTTCGAGGTTAGTATACTGTGCCTCTGTCTAACAGTGACACAGAAGTGATACCCAGGCTAAACCTACGATCTCCCATCCACTCAAGATTCCTCTTGAAGAGAGTCAATGAGGGACTCTGCCTAACCTGAACTAGGATTCTATTCCATAGTGAAGGGAGCCTCTGGGTTATGAATCTGTCCCTCAAGCATGTCCAATTTATTTCAGTGCTGAGGTTCAAGTCTCTCGAGCTCGTAGTTCGATGGGATTTGGATTTTCTGAGGTGCAGCATGTCCATTAATTCCGGGTTGGACATGGCTTTATACGTCAGGCACAGATCGCCTCTGAGCAGGCGGTATGCCACTGAGTAGAGCTGGAGATTCTTTAACCGGGCAGCATATGGCATCTGTTTGAGCCCTTTGATCCTCTTGGTGAGGTACTTTTGGGGTCTTTCCAGTTGCTGCAGGTGTCTGGTAAGGTACATCCCAAAAGGGGCATTGTACTCAATTATGGGCCTGATGAGGGATGAGTAAAGAGGCATGATGACCTCCCCTAATCTAGATATGAATCCCTTCATGATTAGGTGGGCTATATAAAATGTTTTTCTAACCACTTTGGCCACGTGGTTTTCAAATGAGAGATTGCTATCAACTTGGGTCCCCAGGTCCTTTAATTACTTCTTCCGTACTTAATGGATTACCACCCATGTGGTAATTTGTGGGCACTTTGTTTTTGCCAAAGGGGATGACTATACACTTTTTGGCATTTAGCTTGAGGCCATGGCTCTGGCACCAGTTGTCTGTTTCTATGAGGCCCTTTGTAAGATGCTTGTGTCGGCTGGAGAGTCGATTATGGCACCTAGTTTGCAGTCATCTGCGAACTTGGTCAGCCACAGTCCTTCCGTGTTGGCCTGTACCTCCGAGAAATATATACCGAACAAGAGAGGTCCCAGGACTGAGCCTTGTGGGACGCCACTTGTAACTGGTTTGGAGTCTGACATGGCTCCAGCAATTCTAACCATGTGGGTTCTGTCCTTGAGCCATTCTGCAACCCATCTAGTAACATAGGGGTTTATATTTAAGCTGGTGAGCTTATCTATAATGCCCGAGTGGGGTATTGTATCGAAGGCTTTTGCGAGGTCCAGGTAGGCTGTGTGGACCACCTTCCCCTTGTCAATGGCCTTGGTGACTGTTTCAAAGAAATCGACCAGGTTTAAGAGGCAGGATCTGCCCTTAAAGCCAAACTGGGTAGGATCCAGTGTCTGTAGGTCCCCAATATCTTTATTTATGAGGTCCATGATGATACTTTCCATAGCTTTGTAGACCAAGCTAGTCAGGCTTAATGGGCGATAGTTTCCAGGATCCGTTGAGGCACCACCTTTGTGGAGAGGGACCACTGTTGCTGTACGCCACTCTTTGGGTGCATATCCTGTAGTAAGGCTGAGATTGAACAGTAGTTTTATGTTTGGGTTTAGCTCTTCTTGGAGTTCATGTAGGACGCAGCCCGGGACACCGTCTGGTCCCATTGCTGCTGTGTTTTTTGCTTTGGAGAGGGCGGCACTGAGCATCTGAGATGTCAGGGGGGCAGCACTCTGCTGGGATAGATATTTGCCCTTTTGGTGGGGGGGGGGGGGGAATTTGCGCTGAACCTGTCAGCTAGGATGTTGGCAATGTCTGTGGGTTCGGTGTATTTTTGTCAATTTGGACTAATTCTGAGCATATCTGGGAATTCCCACCCAGATTCCTAACATAAGAAAGCCTTGTGATTATCCTTCGTGTCCTGTGCAATTTTCTCTCGAAGCTGGCCTTAGACGATTTTATGAGTGCCCGTAGTTTTTTTGCTAATACTGATCAGAGATGCCTTCCATTTTTGGGATTTTGCTCTATCATGTAGTAGCTTCCTCCTTCTATTGTATAGTTTGTTTATGGCTGGGGTCCACCAGACAGGACTCCTGCCTTTGGAGGATAGGGTCTTGGTTTTATTTGGGATTGCATGATCCATGCATTCCTGAACGTGTTAATAGAATGCATTTATAAAGGATTCTGCGGTCTGGGCCGTATTTTCCACAGGCCCGGGGGCTTTGAAGGATTCCACCTCGGTTTTGAGGAGTGTGAAATTTGCTTTAGAGAAGTTTTTCACTGTGGTTTTCTGAGCAGGGGGTGGGGTCGGGATGTGAATATCCAGTGAGATTAGTTTATGGTCTGATCTTACCAGTGAGGGATAGACTTCTGGTCTGGAGCATACAGCCCCCATGTTGGTGATGATCAGGTCTAGTATGTTTTCCCCTCTTGTGGGAGTGGTAACAAGTTGTTCCATAGCATTTTAGTTTATAAATTCTAGGAACCTTTGGGATAGGGTGTGGGAGCTAGAGTAATTCTCCCAGTCTTATGTTTGGGTAGTTGAAGTCGCCCAATATAATGGTGTTTGGAGAGATCTTCATATTTTCCAGTGTTCTCAGGAAGGCCAAGTGGGGTTCCTGGGTTTGGGAGGGTGGTCTGTAGCAGGCTATAAACTGGAAGGCAGTTTTACCCACTGTTATTTGCACATGGATAGTCTCTGATGCTTCGTGCTGTGCCACCAACCTGGAGGTGTGGGTATCTTTGACGAATATTGATACTCCCCTCCTTTTGTGGTTCGGTCCAAGTTTTGGGGCCGAAAAGCATGGTATGAGGTATAACCTGGTAGTGCTGGGGTGCTCTCGGGAGCCTTGAACCAGGTTTCTGTAACTGTACAGATATTGATGTTCTCCATGCTAAGGAGAGTTTCGAGTGCGTGCATCTTGAGATTTAGACTTCTGGCATTGAGTAGCATTACTCAGTTTCTTATCCCTTGTGATACCTATGGAGGTGGGTTTGTCTTTTGAGCTTAACCAGTCAGGAGGAGAAGGAAACCACACTCACTACAATTCCAGTCTCACATAGACCTACCACGACAGCAAACCAAACACATACAATGAAGGTCCACACTGGTGTGAATGACCTGAGATGCACCTCCCTGGACTACATGAAAAGACATAAAGGAGCTCTCTGATCATGTAGCCCAGGCCGGTATGACCCTGACCTTGAGTAGCATCTTACCCTCAAAAGGTCATTCACACCAGTGTGGACAATGACAAGAGTCAGATTTGTACTTGCCTTGGAATGACCTGAGTGCTTGTGTTATGTGGCGGATCCTAGCGCCCGACAGGCAGCTCACCGTGACCTTCTCCTTGTTCAACCTGGTGGGACGTCCGTGTGCCTGACGATAGTCACCTATTACAAGTGTATCAGGTGTGTTATTTAGCCTTAAGGGCTGTGACTGTTCAGCACACTGGCTTTGTGAGCTATGTGTTGCACGTGTTTTGTTTTGGGGTAGAGGTTGCTTGGTTGTCTGCTTTGGAGGTCTCTGCTGCTTAGAGGCTCTAAATAAAAATCTGCCTGAGTATGTTTTTGTGTGTTTGTGTGTTTGGTTTGCTGTTGTGGTAGGTCTATGTGAGACTGGAATTGTAGTGAGTGTGGTTTCCTTCTCCTCCTGACTGGTTACGCCAGTACTGAATTGAGAGAGCTTAGCCTCCATTTGGCTATATGGTTGCATCTCTCACATGTGTTGGAATTTGTTGGGAGGAGGAGAGGGTTGTCTGTGTACATGAGGCAGTTGTAACATTGCCTCAAGATTCCCAGATTCACCAGCTGGACCGGAGAGGAGATTGACAACTGACCTTTGGACATGCTAGAATAGTATTGGGAATTCCTTTATAATTGAAAAAAAGGGCCAATGGGGAACAAGGTACTCAAGGGGAGTTTGTGAGGGTGTAGTGCTTTTAATTTTTTAGTGCTGACTTATATAATTGCTTTAGTGAGCAAGTGCCAGGCTTTAGAGTAGGAATAGGATGTTTATTATGAGAACTAGATCAGTTCTGAAGGAAAAAGTGAAGAGCAGACTTTGTGGAGCCGAGAATGGTTTAAACCCAATTAAGCAGAGCTGCCCGATGCTGCGCTATGCGCAAAATTGCGCAAAGCTGCACCAAAGCGGGTTTTATACAGGGGGACTTGAAAGAGCTAGAAATTGGCCCAAAACGGCCAATAGACTACCATATTCTTGTGCTGGGAACACTCCTCCGGGGATTGATAGGCTGCTCTAAGCTCTCCACTGCCACTGGTGTACAAAAAAGCCTCCCTTTATCCAAGAAAGGAAATGGGCAACACAGGAACTTTCCAAAAGTCCAGAATACAGCAAAGCCTGTATTTGGACCACTCTAGGTCAGGAAAGACGGGAAACAAGGATATATATATTTTTTTTCTTTTTTGCAAAAAACAGCAGGAAAATGCAATAAATATGTAACACAGGCTAGCGCACTTGAGTGTGTAGCCTCAACAGGTAAATGCAACAAACAGGACAAATTTTAAAAGTGCAGGTGCAAAAACAACTTTAAACAGTTTAAAACATAAACAAAGACATTGGGAACCTCCAGACACTGGACCCTACCCAATTCGGCTTTGTTAAGGGCAGATCTTGCCTCTTAAACCTAGTTGATTCTTTGAAACAGTTACCAAAGCCATAGATGAGGGCAAGGTAGTCCACACAGCCTACCTGGACCTCGCAAAAGCCTTCGACACAATACCCCACTCGGGCATTATAAATAAGCTTACCAGCTTAAATATCAACCCCTATGTCACAAGATGGGTTGCAAACTGGCTCAGGGATAGAACCCACATTGCAGATGCCACATCCGAATCCAAACCAGTTACAAGTGGCATCCCACAAGGCTCTTATTCGGTATATACTTCTCTGAGGTACAGGTTAACATGGGGGGACTATGGCTGACAAAGTTCGCAGATGACTGCAAACTGGGAGGCATAATCCACTCTCCAGCTGACACAAGCATCCTCCAAAAGGGTCTCACGGATGCTTGGTGCCAGAGCCACGGCCTCAAACTAAATGTTAAAAAGTGCATAGTCATCCCCTTTGGGAAAAACAAAGTGCCCATAAATTACCACATAGGTGGTAATCCATTAAGTACGGAAGAAGTAAGTGGGGATTTGGGGACCCACGTAGATAGTAATCTTTCCTTTGATAATCACATTACCAAAGTGGTTAGAAAGACCTTCTATATAGCCCACCTTATCACGAAAAGGTTTGCATCTAGATCAAGAGAGGTCATTGTGCCCCTCTACTCATCAGGCCCATAATTGAATACAATGCCCCTTTTGGGATGCACCTTACCAGACACCTGCAGCAACTGGAGAGACCCCAAAAGTACCTCACCAAGAAGATCATGGGCCACAAACAGATGTCCTATGCAGCTCGACTAAAGAAACTCCAGCTCTACTCAGTTACTTACCGCCTACTCAGAGGCGATCTATGCCCGATGTACAAAGCCATGTCGAACCCAGAATTAATGGACATGCTCCACCTCAAAAAATCCAAATCCCTTAGAGCTACACGCTCCAGGGACTTAAACGTCAGCACAAAAATAAATAGGACATGCTGGAGGGACAGATGCATTTCCCAGAGGCTCCCCTCACTCTGGAATAGAATCCCAATTCATGTTAGACATAGCCCCTCGCTGACCCTCTTCAAGCGAAATCTGGACTCGTGGATGGGAAATTGCAAATTCACCCCTGGGATCTCTTCTGTGTCCCTGCTTGACAGAGGCACAGTAAACTAATCTTAAAGCGCTACCGTCTGTGACCTACTATACAGAGGCACAGTAGGCTAATCTAATAGGGAGGCAAAAGCCAAATACACTCTGGCTAGGCTTATAAACGCCCTAGGGCAGATAGCCTAGTATCTACCTATGAACCTATGGTAAAGCCAAGGTGAGAAATTAGAGGTGATGATTTTATGCACAGAGTCATTAACTAGTGACAGCATTTTTCTGCTGTTGAAGCACATTCTACTTAGTGCATCTAATGTCCAAGGGAGTATCATCCGAACCTAGAGAGGTCATTGTCCTCTTATATTCAGCATTGACTAAAGCACCTTCTACTTGGTGCAGCTGATGTCCAAGGGAATATCATCCAGATTTAAAGAGGTCATTGTCACCTTAGATTCAGCATTGACTAGAAGCACCTTTTACTTAGTGCAGCTGATGTCCAAGGGAATATCATCCAGTTCTAAAGATGTCATTGTCCCCTTATATTCAGCAATGACTAGAAGCACCTTCTACTTAGTCCAGCTGATGTGCAAGGGAGCATCATCCACATCTAGAGAGGTCACTGTCCCCTTATATTCACCATTGACTAAAGCTCCTTCTACTTAGTACAGCTGATGTCCAAGGGAATATCATCTAGATCTAGAGATCATTGCCCCCTTATATTCAGAATTAACTAGAAGCCCCTTCTACTTAGTGCAGCTGATGTCCAAGGGAGAATCATACAGATCAAAAGAGGTCATTGTCCCCTTATATTCAGCACTGACAAGAACAACCTTCTACTTAGTGCAGCTGATGTCCAAGGGAGTATTATCCAGATCTAAAGAGGTGATTGTCCACTTAGATTCAGCATTGACTAGAAGCACCTTCATAGTGCAGCTGATGTCCAAGGGAGTATCATCCAGATCTAAAGAGGTCACTGTCACCTTATATTCAGCATTGACTAGAAGCACCTTCTACTTAGTGCAGCCAATGTCCAAGGGAGTATCATCTGAATCTAAAGAGGTCATTCTCGCCTTATATTCAGCATTGACTAGAAGCACCTTCTACGTAGTGCATCTGAGGTCCAAGGGAGTATCATTGGACTCTAAAGAGGTCATTATCCCCTTAGATTCAGCATTGACTAAGCCAATTATTAAATACAATACCCACATTAGGATGGACCTCACTAGACATATTTAGTAAGACCCCAGAGATTCCCCAACTAAGATCACTGGCTTAAAACCCCCAAGTTATCAAAAAAGACTGGAAGCAGTGTCTCTATATTCTCTATCTTACAGACTCTTGAGGTGAGATCTATACACTGTCTTCCAATCCCATTAGGGACCCAGTGGTCTTGGATATTTTTTTATCTCCAGAAATGGAATAGTCACACAAACACCAGAACCATGATCTAAATCTTCACCAGTGAATAAATAAAACAAGATGGAGATAGAATTTCATTGCACTGCACCTTCTGCCCCACTTCCGTTCATGCCACTGTGTCTTCTGCCCCACTTCCCTTCATGCCACTGTGTCTTCTGCCCCACTTCCGTTCATGCCACTGTACAGTCCTCACTTCTGTTCACTTCACACCATAACAAAATTAACCAACAAAATACATTATCTCCTTCCAAGTGGGAACAGGATGACTTTTCACAAGTTCACTTCTGGCTTGACTGGTCTGGCTCTCCTTGGATCGGGGTGGGGGGGGGTCAGTATGGAAGGTGGGCACTGACAAGGAGCAAATAGTCATAAGACACAGTTATCTTCTATTTCCTATGATTGTCTAATTGTTGCAATGGGAGGGGGTATGAAAGTAACCAGGGTGGAAAAGCTGGTCAACCAATTTCCTGAATCTTTTTTTTTTTTTTTGGACTGTATGTTGTATTTGCTACTTAAGAAAATAGGACTTTTATGGATAGGAAGGCATTTTCACATAATTAAAAGTTGTACAAAATTTATTGAAGTTGTTGGTATTGGGGGATCCATGATGCTGGTCACATAGGTGGTCTTCAGTTGATCAATAGCCTTTTTATTTTCAGAGTTATCCCAGGCAACTAGGAAGAATAAATTTCTTACAAAAAGTGATGAAAAGTTGTTTAGTATATAGAAAAAATATGAAACAAGACATAGTTTCTTTCAGAAGAAATGACTGGAGTAGGGATCCATCACTGTTATTAAATACAAAGTAAAGAGGGAAATTCACATTTGTAGAGGTTACATAACACACAAATCTTGTATTTTGTGAACTTTTAATGGGTATCAGATGGCAAAAGGGGTAGGTGGTTGCTGATGCAATATCAGAGGGTGATAGAGTGGGTAAAGTTAAGTGGTGGACTTACAAAAGTGTGGTTTAGTGAACATTGTTGGCAGTAATTTATCTGTTCAGGTAGGTTTTGTGATTAGTTAGGAGAGACTGAAAAGTTTTAGTCTAGAATCTATAGTGGTATTATTTACATAGTAACAAGACAAGATTGACATGCTTTAAGACTTTAAATTCTAGATTGTGGTTAGAAGTTAGCCAGAGTAAGGCTTTCTTAGCAACAATAACATTTGTAATACAGTTACTAAGTTGTTTCAGTGATTTACATACGAGTTGTGATGAACTCTTAGTGGACAGAAGTGGATAATTGGGTTGAAGTGAAGCATATTAGATTAATATGCAAGAAAATCACTGCTCCTCCTACCCCTTCCTGAGCTCTGTCACACGTGTATAGCATAATGCACCTCACTTCTCACCCCTGCCTGGATATGACGGTTTTCACACGTGTATAGCATAATGCACCTCACTTCTCACCCCTGCCTGGATATGACTGTTTTCACATGTGTATAGCATAATGCACCTCACTTCTCATCCCTGCCTGGATAAGATGGTTTTCACATGTGTATAGCATAATGTACCTCACTTCTCATCCCTGCCTGGATATGATGGTTTTCACATGTGTATAGCATAATGTACCTCACTTCTCATCCCTGCCTGGATATGACGGTTTTCACATGTGCATGGCATAATGCACCCCACTTCCCATCCCTGCCTGGATATGACGGTTTTCACACGTGTATAGCATAATGCACCCCACTTCCTATCCCTGCCTGGATATGACTATTTTCACATGTGTATAGCATAATGCACCTCACTTCTCATCCCTGCCTGGATATGACGGTTTTCACACGTGTATAGCATAATGTACCTCACTTCTCATCCCTGCCTGGATATGACGGTTTTCACATGTGCATGGCATAATGCACCCCACTTCCCATCCCTGCCTGGATATGACGGTTTTCACATGTGTATGGCTTAATGCACCTCATTTCTCATCCCTGCCTGGATATGATGGTTTTCACATGTGTATGGCATAATGCACCCCACTTCTCATCCCTGCCTGGATATGACGGTTTTCACATGTGTATGGCATAATGCAGCCCACTTCCCATCCCTGCTTGTACATGACAGCTGTCCCACGTGTGTGGCATAATGCACCCCACTTCCTATCCCTGCCTGGATATGACTGTTTTCACACGTGTATAGCATAATGTACCTCACTTCTCATCCCTGCCTGGATATGACGGTTTTCACATGTGCATGGCATAATGCACCCCACTTCCCATCCCTGCCTGGATATGACGGTTTTCACATGTGTATGGCTTAATGCACCTCATTTCTCATCCCTGCCTGGATATGATGGTTTTCACATGTGTATGGCATAATGCACCCCACTTCTCATCCCTGCCTGGATATGACGGTTTTCACATGTGTATGGCATAATGCAGCCCACTTCCCATCCCTGCTTGTACATGACAGCTGTCCCACGTGTGTGGCATAATGCACCCCACTTCCTATCCCTGCCTGGATATGACTGTTTTCACACGTGTATAGCATAATGTACCTCACTTCTCATCCCTGCCTGGATATGACGGTTTTCACATGTGCATGGCATAATGCACCCCACTTCCCATCCCTGCCTGGATATGACGGTTTTCACACGTGTATAGCATAATGCACCCCACTTGCTATCCCTGCCTGGATATGACTGTTTTCACATGTGTATAGCATAATGCACCTCACTTCTCATCCCTGCCTGGATATGACGGTTTTCACATGTGTATAGCATAATGTACCTCACTTCTCATCCCTGCCTGGATATGACGGTTTTCACACGTTTATAGCATAATGTACCTCACTTCTCATCCCTGCCTGGATATGACGGTTTTCAAATGTGCATGGCATAATGCACCCGACTTCCCATCCCTGCCTGGATATGACGGTTTTCACATGTGTATGGCATAATGCACCCCACTTCTCATCCTTGCCTGGATATGACGGTTTTCACATGTGTATGGCATAATACAGCCCACTTCCCATCCCTGCTTGTACATGACAGCTTTCCCACGTGTGTGGCATAATGCACCCCACTTCCTATCCCTGCCTGGATATGACTGTTTTCACATGTGTATAGCACAATGCACCTCACTTCTCATCCCTGCCTGGATATGACGGTTTTCACATGTGCATGGCATAATGCACCCCACTTCCCATCCCTGCCTGGATATGACGGTTTTCACATGTGCATGGCATAATGCACCCCACTTCCCATCCCTGCCTGGATATGACGGTTTTCACATGTGTATGGCATAATGCAGCCCACTTCCCATCCCTGCTTGTACATGACAGCTGTCCCACGTGTGTGGCATAATGCACCCCACTTCCCATCCCTGCCTGGATAGTGTACCTTTTTTCCTAAACTGTTCTAGTTGATTAGTATCTGGGTACGTTTATAAATATATAGACTCAAATCTGCTTTCAATTTGTACTTTGGAATTTGCTGCTCTTTTTATATTTTTATATTTAATTTGCAGGTTGCACCACAGGGATGTACCCAGTGGGTAATAAAGCAGTCCAGCTGTCTGCAGAAAAACATCCATTTTTGACAAAACAGGAGAAATGTTTGTTTGGTTTTAAATGTTTCGATTTGACTTAACCTTCTCATTTAGTGACTCTCTGAGCAGGCAGACTTGTTGGATTCCGACAGCAATTTGATAATTGTCGTGGAAAGTAGCCTCACACCAACTTAAAATCGGACAATTTTATTAGTAGGCTTTGACTACCCCTAACCGTAGTACCCTCAAAGTGCATACCAGCTGTCTGGCCATGTCACTTACCATTTTATTTGCCAAAGCAGATCGTCCAAGAAAACCAAGAAGCTTTATCTGGTCTTTTTCTTAAACAGCATCTTTGTCAGAGGCACATCAGGTTAAACACCTGACTGCCTTGTAAAGAGGAAGCCTGCATTCTTCTGCTGCACATGTACTACAGTTTTATTCATTATATTTCATGTCATTCTCTAGTGTAAACACATGTGTGAAGACAGCTTTAGCCCTTATGTACACAAATGCTTAAGTAGACATCAGTCGCTCTTGTATAAGAGCGGCAAACCTGTGCAGGGATTCTAGTTCCAGACTTTCTATAATGATAGACTTCACTCACTGGTTCATCCTGAACAACTAGAGCTGAAGCACACACCTTCCGTCAGCTCAGCATGGATAAAGCTTTCCCAGGTTTTAGCTCTTTCCCTTTGCCAAGAATGCTGTGCATGTCATGTTTCTCCAGATCTGGAGTAAGCGACTCTTGGGAGGAACCATTCTTAAGCAATTATAAAAATATAATCAAAGGAAGAGGTTCCACATCCAGGTCAGGGGAAGTTGGGCGGGGGTGCTGATGAGAACAAATCATGACTGTGCAACTCTTATTATAACAAATACATACAATCTGACATGACCATGGTTCATCCTCCTCAACCACTAGGACAGTTCCTAGCTGACCCTTTTCATGACTGAGGCTCCAAGGGTTGACTTCAGCCTAGAAACCATGTCTGTTTTGTAATGCCTTCCAAAAGTGTTCAAAAAAAATCCAAGTCACAAGTACACAAATGTCATCTACAAAAGTATTTTTGAAAAAATGTCTGCAGAGCAACCACACCCCTTGTGGAATGAGGCCTTGGTTCATTAGCACCATAATATACTTCACACATACAGTTTTGATACAGGCAGATAACCACCTTGACAAAGCATTTTTAAAGACCTTTTTGCCCATTTTACTAGAAACACAAGATACAAGCAAACGACAGTCTTTTCTAAAAAGTTGTCTTCCTTTCAGATGAAAACACAACTGTCTCTAAACAAAGGCATTGCAATAAAAACTACTGGCATAACTCAGAAAAAATTACAAAGACTAATGGATTGTTTGTCTTTTGTAGCTTCCTTGGGCATGAAGCTGGAGCTGGTTCAAAGGATTTACTCTGTATTTGTGGAAGACCAGACACAGAGAACAGATACACAAAGCTTGGAGATCAAACACTCATCTTGTCGAGATATTTCAGCTCTACTCCATAAGCTGTCTGAAAGGGAGGTAGAGCAAGCTTTCTAACATGAAACAGGTACCACTGAAGGAAATGTTCTCTGAAAAAAGGCCTGATTAGAAAGGCACTGAAGGTCTTACAGACCATCAAAGCTAACGTAGAATTCTGAAGCCCTTGGTGGAAATTAGAAGTAGCAGATGTGAATTTTTATTGAAGAATAGCAGACCAATGCCTACATTTGGGCAATGTCGTCAAAGACTGCAGGGGCTGCAACTGAAAAGAGAACCAACCATTTTTAAGGCCCAAACCTAAAGAAGGCATCAATTTCTTTCCATGCATCGTACAGGTATTTAGGCTTCATTTCAGAAAAAAGGATTTGTTTGACTCTGTCAGATTTCTGGCTGTGCAACTTACCCCAACTGAAGAAATCAAGAGGTTAATTTTAGGACCTGCATGTTCAGGTGTAGCTTGCCAGATGGGTGCGTTAACTGGGTTCTGAAGTGCTTTTTCAAAAAGGCAATGACAGAGAAAGGTAAACCAGACTTGTCAAGGTTAAAATGGAGCTATAGAAATAAACATGATCTTACTACATTTTGCTTTCTGTAGAAATCTGAAAATGTAGAAATGGGGGAAGGTATAAAGGAACCTGGGAGACCACCCTTAGCGTGCACTGTCCCCCAGACTCTGGGTCAGAAGGAGCATTAAGAAAAAGCTTCTGCTGCACTTGGAATTAGTCAGGTGGGCAAACAGAAGTCTCACTGTAACCGCCAATTGGTAGAAGAGAGACTCCACAACTGTTCCAGCTGAGGGACCACTAGTGATGTCTGTTGGCATCAGCTGAGGTTTTCCACCAGGAAGCAGGCTTTTCTAGGCACACAAGGAAAAACCAGGATGTGATATGAAGACATGACCCATAACATATCCTCACCACCCCTCAACATATTGGCTAAGAATGGGTCCCACTTTGCTTATTGAGATACCCTACCACAATTACTGCATTGGTGTGGTGAATAGTTCTCTTCCTCCCACCAAGAGAAACAATCCCAAAATGACTGCACGGTAAGAAGAAAAGTCTTCATTCTCCAGGACAATGACGTGCAGCAGATTGGCCTGTTTTTGTGACCATGCACACCGGGATGTCCACTCCTGACAATGTTCCCCACCCCTTCTCTATGACCAAGGCATCTGTGGTGACAGTCACCTGGTGGTTGAGAACTTGAAAGTGACTGTGCTGTAAAAGGTTGGAATTTAGAAGGCACTATGCTAGGTGCCTCCAAGATGCATCACAAATCTTGACTTGATCTGACATTAGGGTTAAGTGCTGGCTTCAGTGTCATCTTAAGGTCCACCTTCATATGGAACTTTGCAAAGGAAAGGAGGAAAATTGTGGCTGCAGAAACACAGCTGGTTTGGTAAATCTTAGATACTGTATGTAGGTTGGGAGAAATTATTTTCTTGGGAAGACTGCCCTTGGAAAGAAGGGTGCCAGTCAACTAATCTATGAAAATTACTGCATGGGTTGCATCGGAGTTCACAAGGTTTACTATAATATCTAAGGTTTAGAATTGTTAGTTAAAATAGAGAATCCTATGAAGACACCAATATGTCTACAGCTGGAGTGGACAGAAGCTAGAGTCATGTGCAGGAAGACCTTGACAACCTGCAGTCTATGATTCAATAATATAGAGGCCATACACTTTGTAAACACTGTGGAGGTACAGGATAGGCCAAAACGACGAGCCCAGAACTGATAACTGGCTCATAGTGAGAAGGTAAGAAACAACTCCTTGGTGATCCTGACATGCAAGCATGCATCTTGGAAGTACAAAGAGCCCTCAATAACATCTAATCATGCTTTGACAAACAGAGGTAGCTCAGCCACACTCTGTGACCATCATGAACTTTTGTTTTGATATGAAGTGGCTGCTTAGGTCTACAACGGGCCCAAGGTCATTGATCAGACTTGGCACTAAAAGAAAACTGGACTTAGTAGCTGGACTCTGATCTGTTGAGACCCTGCCTGAGCCTGAGCCACCTATTAATGCCTCCCTCTTCTGATGAGATGGGACTTCAAAAAAGTGAAAGGTGTGCAGCTGGGGGGTAATGTCATCAGAGTCTCTGGACACTTTGTAAGTAGCCACCGGTCATGTCTGTTGGTCTACTATGATGCCAGGTGGGGGGGACAGATGACCCTTGACTGCCCCTAGTGTGTAGCAGCTGGACTGGGCCTAAGGAATTCTGTTTTACTGCATCTGGTATTACTGCTACTGGCTGTGCCTGAACCACTGTTCTGTCCAGACCGTTTGTATTACTGCTACTGGCTGTGCCTGAACCACTGTTCTGTCCAGGCTGTCGGTATTACTGCAACTGGCTGTGCCTGAACCACTGTTCTGTCCAGGCTGTCGGTATTACTGCTACTGGCTGTGCCTGAACCACTGTTCTGTCCAGGCTGTCGGTATTACTGCTACTGGCTGTACCTGAACCACTGTTCTGTCCAGGCTGCTGGTCTTACTGCTACTGGCTGTGCCTGAACCACTGTTCTATCCAGGCTGTCAGTATTGCTGCTACTGGCTGTACCTGAACCACTGTTCTGTCCAGACTGCTGGTATTACTACTACTGGCTGTGCCTGAACCACTGTTCTGTCCAGGCTGTCAATATTACTGCAACTGGCTGTGCCTGAACCACTGTTCTGTCCAGGCTGTTGGTATTACTGCTACCAGCTGTGCCTGAACCACTGTGCTATCCAGGCTGCTGGTATTACTGCTACTGGCTAGGCCTGAGCCACTGTTCTGTCCAGGCTGCTGGTATTACTGCTACTGGCTAGGCCTGAACCATATCTGACAGAGGGCCTTCATGTGTCCTAAGGAGGAGCACTGACTTCCATAAACTTCATGTCAACAGCTGTCAGGTGTTTACCCCTTTTGCATATGGTCTGAAAAGGTAGGAACCTCTGATAGGTGGGCTATGGAACAACACTTTCCAGTTCTCTAAGATTCATGATCTGGAGCCAGGCACAGCACTGTATGGTCTCTCCACATGCCACCCTTACTGCATTATCTGTTCTATTATAGGCCACAGATGTGAGATTATTCAAAGTTTTATACAAATAGGTTCATATGCTGGTACTAGGCTATCGGCCCTAGGGCCTATACAAGCCTAGCCATAACAATTCCCTGGCTATTTCTTCCCACATTATTTACTTCCCTGTCTGAGATCTTATCTGTCTCAGATACCTGTTCCAACACCTTATACAGGTTGATAACCAAGTTCCCATTCCAAATGTGGTGGATGTATAACCCCACTACAAGATGTCCACCTTTAGGGCCACTGCAGAAAAGAAAAACATATTTCTGTGCAGGGTTCTGCACCCAATTCCAGTCTTTAGGGGGCTGAAGGACCTTTTAAAGTCCCATAGGAATGGGGGCCACATCATCAGTTTTCTTCATTGTTGTCATGGAGACAAGCACTGCCCATCTGGTTTGCAAGGCTTCTACCCTGGAAGGTGAGGGGTGACATATGAAAGTCGCCTGCAGAATCCTATTCAGAGACAAGGAGGAGCTACTGGTCACAAACCTCTCTTGCATCACTTGTAATATTTCCACAAACATTGAGCCAACAGGAGGGAAACTAGAAAAATCAGTGTTGCCTCTTAATTTTTTTTTCTTGAGTTAACACAGAGTCTGAGATTAGCCTCAATACCTGTGCAGCACAGAGGCATCAAACACCGAGAAAACACCAGCAGCTCTGCAGAGGCAGGCGGAAAGATGGCACCAGTTCTTGACTGGTGTCTGGTGCAGACAGTGATGCCAAAGTCCAAATACCTGCAGGCCAAAAATTCTGACCTACAGACTGGCACTGAAAAGGCAGTAACAGAAACCAGAGCCAAAATCTTAACCCAGATGTTAGGGGTATGGAGACGGTCATTGCCAAAGGCATCAATGCTGAAATCACCAGGGGAGGCAGAGAAGGCTGGAAACAAGCCTAGACAGTGTCAGAGCCAGCAGGGAATAAGAAGTTATGTAATCACCATAACATTCCATCCGAGTAGGTGGCTTCGTTTGTCTGCAACCTGTGGGGTCTTGGATCCGATATCGGATCAGAGCCGGCAACTATTTATACAGCTATAGATCCGAGCTCCTAGCTCCTCCCCTCACCCATAATCCCCTGCCAACCCCAAATGACCTTAGATCAAGTTTGCCCTCCTACATATACCTGAAAAGGTATCCCAACAGGAAAAGGCAGGATAATACAACAAAACTAACTCTTCTGAAGGACAGGGGGAAGGGGGGGGGGGGTTGCAGACAAATGAAGCCACCTACTCAGATGGAACGTTATGGTGAGTACATAACTTCTTAATCTGGAGTAGGGACTTCATTTGTCAGCAACCTGTGGGACGGAGTCCCCAGCTACCTGAATCTTGGGCGGCCATCATGGAAGGATGTTCCGGAGCACTGCGGAGCCAAAGGATGCTCTCCCTCTGGAAATGACGTCCAGTTTGTAGTGGTTGATAAAGGTATGAGATGAGGCCCAAGTGGCTGCCGAGCAAATATCATCCAAGGGGACTCTAGATCTAAAGGCAGCAGAAGTAGATATGGAGCGAGTGGAATGTGCATGGACTCCTTGAGGTGCGGGCCTCCCAGAAGCTTCATAAGCTAGAAGAATACATTGGGAAATCCAGCGTGATAAGGTGACCTTCGAAACGGCTTTACCTAAACTGAATTTGGCAAAGGAAATGAACAGCTGATCGGATTGTCTGTGACCAGCAGTCCTATGAATATAGAAATGCAGCTGCCTGTGCACATCTAAAGAATGCAGCTTGTACTCTCCTTTATTTTGATAATTAGGGAAGAAAACAGGTAGGTTAATGGACTGATTGATATTGGTTTCTGAGGCCACCTTGGGTAGGAAGGAGGGATTGGTCCTGAGGTACACTCTGTCCTGATGAAAAACCAAGTAAGGGGGTTTTACGGAAAGAGCTTGAAGTTCCGAAACTCTTTTCGCTGAAGTGATGGCTACCAGGAATGCTGTTTTCCAAGACAGGTATTTAAGATTGGCCAAGGCAGCTGGTTCAAAGGGAGAAGCAGTCAAGGCTTGAAGAACTAGTGATAGGTCCCAAGGGGGTACGGCTTCTTTGATAGGGGGCCCGAGCAGAAAAGTACCCTTGAGGAAGGTTTTACATAGTTTAGCTGACATCAAAGGACCTGTCTCATGTCCTACATGGTAATGGGAGATGGCTGCCAATTGTACCTTGACTGTCGAACAGCTAGCCCCTTGCTGAAAAAGTCCGGTAAGGAAGTCCAACACGGACGTTAACGAAGCAGTGAAGGGGTCCAAATTATGATGTTCCGCCCAGACAGAGAAGCGCTTCCATTTACTGCGGTAAACTTTCCTGGTTGAAGGTTTATGCGCTGCCACCAAGATGGCTTTGACTGGTGAAGAGATGCCGGGAGTCCTGATTAAGAGTGGAACTGGAGCAGCCAAGCTGTCAGCTTCAGGTTGTCCAGATTCAGGGTCGGTAAGCCTGATGGATGGAATATTAGATCCGGGCTGGGATCCAGAATCCAGGAAGGATTCACCAAGTGAGACCACAGGTAAGGAAACCAAGTTTGCCGAGGCCAGAATGGGGCAATGAGGATTATTCTGCTCCCCAACCGAGAGGCTTTCTGTAAAAGCTTTAGCATCAGGGGTAGAGGAGGATAGGCATAAAGTAGACCGGGCGGCCAAGCATGCACTAGATCGTCTCTCGGGGCTTCCCCTGGTGGGGGAATCAGCGTGAAGAAGCTGTCGCATTTCGTATTTGAGGGAGAGGCAAAGAGATCGCAGCAGGGTTGCCCCCATTTTGCAAATATCCGCTTCGCTACTCGGGAGTTGAGAGACCACTCGTAAGGGGAAAGAATAGTGCGGCTGAGTTTGTCCGCCAGAATGTTGGGCCATCCCGGAATGTGCGTTGCGATCAGAAAGCGGTTGGTGGAGATTGCCCATTCCCACACCCTCATGGCCTCTTGGCAGAGAGGATAAGACCTGGTTCCCCCCTGTTTGTTGATGTACCAGACAACTGACATGTTGTCCGTCTGTATCGCAATAGTTCCTACGGGAAGAAGGTTGTGAAGTGCTTGCAACGCTAACAGCACCGCGCTCATCTCCAGAACACTGATATGCAGGGAGGTCTCTGTGTCGTTCCACGTGCCTTGGACTGTTCTGCCTGAGCAATGCCCCCCCACCCGAGGCGAGAAGCGTCCGTGGTCACCGTGACGAGAGGAGGTGGAGCGCAGAAGGGTCGGCCTGTATGGAGGTCAGGGGACTGAAGCTACTATAACAGGGCCCTCCTGCAAGCCTTGCTGATAGAGATAGGGTGATTGAGAGGAAGAAGCTGAAAGGACCATTGTACTTGGAGGGTCCACTGTAGTACCCTCATGTTTAGACGAGCGCATGGAAGAAGCGTTATTGCCGCTGCCATGGAGCCCAGTGCCCTCGGGACCAATTCCGCCGGTGGAGCTTTAGATTGGAGGATGGGCCGCACATGAAGTCTCAGATTCTGCAGTCGTTCTGAAGTGAGGTAGGCTAGCAGACTTCTCGTATCCAATCTGGCCCCTATGAAGTCTATCACTTGTGTCGGAGCAAGGGAGGATTTGTCCATATTGATCGTGATGCCTAACTGGGGAGCTAGGCAGAGAAAAAAGTCTCTGGCTGAGCAGAGTAGATGCCTTGTTGGGGCGGTCAGGAGCCAGTCGTCCAGGTACGGGAAGACCTGCATTCCCTGGAGTCTCAGGTGGGCCGCTATCACTGCTAAAACTTTGGCGAACACCCTGGGGGCTGTGGTGAGGCCAAAGGGAAGGACCCTGAACTGATAGTGGCTGGCTCCCAGCTGGAAGCGGAGAAACCTCCTGGATCGTCTGTCCATTAAAATGTGGTAGTAAGCATCCTTGAGGTCTATTGAGCACATCCAGTCGTTCTCCTGCAAGAGGGGGAGAATGGATTGAAGAGTGACCATTCAGAATTTCTCCTTGGTTACAGATAGGTTCAAGAGGGAAAGGTCTAGAACTGGTCTCAGGTCCCCTGCCTTTTTTGGCACCAGAAAGAACCTGGAGTAAAACCCTAATCCAAGCTGGTCTGGGGGGACGGGTTGGATGGCTCTTTTTTCTAGCAGCTGCTGGATTTCTGCGGCTGCAGCCTCCCTCTGACCGGGTGGTACATCGGGGAGGTTCCTGAGTCTGGGAACATGTTGCATTGGGATTTTGTAACCTCTGGATATAATCCGAAGCACCCAGCGGTCTGACGTGATGGACTCCCATGCCGCCAGATGCCTCGAGAAGTGCCCCCCGACTGCCTCCAGAGTGGAGTAGTCGGGCAACCCTTCAGGGCTGTTGCGTGGGCCGATCGGAGAAGGATTCTCTGGACCCAAAATTTCTCGGGGCCCCTCTGCCTCTAGGTCTGCGTCCTCCCTGTCCTCCTCTGCCACGGAAGGACTGGTTGTCCGGAGCAGGTTGGGAATGCTGCGATTTCTGGAACCACATCTTCTTCTGTCCCTTTTGGTTCTTGGAGAAGGACCTCTGGGGAGCAGAGAAGCGGACTCCGACGGCAGACAACGTCTTCCCGTCCTTCTCGCTCTGGACAAGTGTCTCGCGAATGGTCTTGCCAAACAAGGCAAAACCATCAAAGGGGGCATTCGCAAAGGACGCCTTAAAGGGCTCCGCGAAGTCGCAATGTCGGAGCCAGGCCTGGCGTCTCATAAAGTACAGTTGTGTACACCTACCATAAATGTAGATGTTCAAGTGTCTTCACTGTTGCAGTCATAACTGTAGGGTGATCCTGCCGGCAGACAGCCCGAGGTCGGCCAGAATTCCAAAGTCTGGGTTTGGCGTCGGCTGTACCAGCAAGCACCCTGAAGGTCAGAACGCAGTGGTACATAGCTGACAGCCGACGCCATCTTCTCCAGCCTTTCTTGCCCCAGATGTCAGAAGCTCCCCAAAATATCCAAAAGGTGTCCCAAAGGAAACACAATACACCACAAAGGAAGAGGCGATAGAACAAACAGAAAACAAGAGGGGAATGGTGGGAGGGAAACCCCGACTGCAACAGTGAAGACACTCGAACATCTACATTTATGGTAGGTGTACACAACTGTACTATGTTCTTCGTGTTTCACTGTTGCAGTCATAACTGTAGGGTGGAATCCCAAAGCTGTGAAGGAGGGAGGAGGTTATGCAGAAGAAGGGGCAGCCAGAAGACCCTGCAAGACAGCAGAGGCAAAACCTGCCCTAGACTTAGAATACAAAGGAAGATTATAGTGCTTAGAGAAGGTATGCACTGAACTCCAAGTGGCAGCTTCCAAAATGTCCTTGGTAGGAACTCCTCTGAGAAAAGCTGCTGAAGTGGCAGCTGCCCTAGTAGAATGACTCCTAACATTGCCTGGAATCTGTTTCCCAAAATGAGAGTAACAAAACCTTATTCCATGAGCAATCCATTTGGAAATAGTTTGTTTAGAAATAGCCTTGCCTAGAGAACTGGAGGCATAAGAGATAAGCAATTGATAAGATTTCCTGAAATCTTTAGTTCTGTCCAGGTAAAATCGTAGTTGTCTGTGTACGTCCAATGAATGTAAAATCCTTTCCCCTTTGTTTTGAGGATTTGGAAAGAAAGTAGGAAGGTGAATAGTCTGATTTAAAGACACTTTAGAAATCACCTTAGGCATAAATGTAGGATTGGTCCTCAAGGCCACCCTGTCTTGATGGAAAATAAGGTAAGGTTCCACAGCCATGAGAGCTTGCAACTCTGACACCCTTCTGGCAGAAGTCAAAGCTAATAAAATAGCTGTCTTCCAGGATAAGAACTTGATATCCGAAGCAGCAGCAGGCTCAAAGGGAGGTAAAGTAAGCTTCTCCAAAACATAATTAAGATCCCAAGCAGGAACAGGAGGAGTTCTGGGAGGTCTTAAATTCTTAGCCCCTCTCAAGAATCGTCTCACCAGCTGATGAGAGAAAATGGGGGGATCAGTGTTGTAATGAGCCGAGATAGCAGAAGCATGAATTTTGATGGAAGAGAGGCCTTTAAGCAGGAGTTCAGAGAGGTAAAGTAAAATGGAGGAAATATCAGGTAGAAGAGGATCAGAACCTCGATCCCGCATCCAAATACAAAATCTTTTCCATTTAGAAGCATAAGATTTTCTAGTGCTAGGACGCCTAGCTTCCAAGAGAACATCCAAAACTTGTTTGGGAAAAGCAGAAGGAATCAACAGCCTTTGTAGAGCCAGGCAAAGAGTCTTGATTTGAGAGTGTAGCATCTGACCCTGATGTTGGGACAGAAGGGAAGGAGACAGAGGCAGAATCCAAGGAGGTTCCATAAACAGGTGTCTTAAAGTTGGATACCAGAACTGCCGAGGCCAATTTGGAGCTATCAGAATGATAATCTTGGGTCTGTCCTGTTTTATTTTCAGTAGCACCCGAGGCAGAAGAGGAAGAGGAGGGAAGGCATATCCCGAAAGATTCCTCCAGCTGAAAGACAGGGCATCCACTTTCCATGCTGTTTTGTGGAAGGACCTGGTGCAAAATAGAGGCAACTGATGGTTGAGATGGGATGCAAACAGATCTATCTGAGGACAACCCCAAACTGATGTAATCCTGCGGAATAAGTTGGGGTCCAGCATCCATTCGAGGGGATCCAAAAGATTTCTGCTTAGGCTGTCTGCTAAGAGATTTTGCTTTCCTGGGATGAATTGAGCTTGAAGATGCAGGTTCAGATTTAGAGCTGTGTCCCAAAGACTCATGGCTAGTCTACAAAGAGGGTAAGAGTGAGAGCCCCCCTGCTTGTTTATGTACCACATGACTGTGGTATTGTCTGTACGAATCAGATGATGTCCTGGTTGCAAAAATTTCTGGAAGGCTAGAAGAGCATGTTGGACTGCCAACATTTCCTTCAGGTTGATGTGCCAGTGAAGATGTTTCTTTGGCCAAAAGCCCTGCTGGCAGTTGTCTAGAAAATGAGCTCCCTAAGCGTAATCCAAAGCGTCTGTGGTCATGATCTGAGAAGGCTGAGGCAGACGAAAGGGGTTTCCTTCGTTTAAAGCACAGGTCCTGGACCACCAAAGGAACTCTTTCTGGAGGCAGGGAATCAGAGGTATGATTGTTTCCAGGCTGTGGTAATGCTGAGACCATACACTCTTTAGGTACCATTGTAGTTTTCTCATATGAAGCCTTGCATTTGGAATCAACAGGATGCAAGAAGCCATGTAGCCCAAAGCCTGCAGGAATTTCTTTGCAGTGAGCTGAGTCAAAGTAGCCAAGGTTTTGAAAATTGAAGTCAGATGTACTTGCTTTTCTGGAGTCAGGAAGGCCTTTTGCAAGCTTGTGTTTAGAAGAGCTCCCAAAAAGATCATTTGTTGAGAGGGGATCAAATGTGACTTTTTTTGTGTTCACTGAAAACCCCAGTAGTAGGAGGAGACGCTGAACAAACTGCAGATGTTGAAGTAAAAGATCCTTGCTGTCCGCCTGGATAAGGCAGTCATCCAGATAGGGGTAAATTTGAATCCCTTGGAGTCTGCAATAAGCCACTACTGGAGCCAGGCACATGGTAAAGACTCTGGGCGCAGTAGATAAGCCAAAGGGCAGTGCAGAGAATTGAAAGTGTCTCGAGCCTGCCTTGAATCTGAGGTATTTTCTGCGTTCCTGTCTGATGGAAATGTGTAAGTAGGCCTCCTTCAGGTCCAATGTTACCATCCAAGCATCCTGGGAGAGCATGGGAAGAAGTTGTTGCAGAGTAAGCATCTTGAATTTTGGAATTTCCAGAAAAGTATTTAATACTGAGAGGTCCAAAATAGGTCTCCATGCATTTTGTTTTCTTGGGACCAGGAAAAGTCTTGAATAAAAACCCTTTCCCATCTCTGGGAGTGGAACAGGTTCTATGGCTCTCATGGCCAATAAAGCGTCCACCTGATTTAAGGCCTCTGACCATTGATGTTTTGGCAGATCTGGCCAACCGTAAGACCTTGGCAGAGTATGAAAGTGGAATTTGTAGCCTTTTAAAATCACATCTAAAACCCATTTGTCCTGGGTTATATGTGTCCAATTTTGGTAAAAAAGAGATAGTTTTCCCCCGAGAGGAGCTTCCAGGCAAGAAGGACCTGTAGCCCAACAGAGGGAGTCATTGGGTCTGCTTCCTTTGTGATTGAGGTCTGTCTTCTCCCCTTCTAGGTGAAGAAGCAGTCCACTGTCTGGACCTATAAGAGGCCTGTGTCTGTGTCCGGCCTCTAGACCGTCTATATCTTCCCCTTTGAGGCCTGTCAGAAATGGGAAAAGACCAATTTTTGGAGGGCCAGTTTCTAGAAAATCTAGGAGGCTGAACTTGTAAAAAATCTTTGACAGTCTGCATAGATTTTGCTTTTTCCTCCATCTTTTTAATAACCTCCTCAGCCTTAGATCCAAATAACACATCATGTTGAACAGGGGCATCTAACAGTTTCGCCTTAACCTGCTCAGGTAAATTCTGTTCTCGAAGCCAAGCATGTCTCCTTATAACAGTACCAATGGCTGCGGCCCTGCAAGAAGCTTCCAAGGCATCAAAACCACAATGTAAACTATGTTTGCTAACTTGTTCAGTTGCATGCAAAACATCCTGTAATTCCTTGTCCTCTGCACATGCAGGAAAGGTAGAAAGCCTTTGCTTTAAAACAGACAAAAGAAATTGCTGATACTTGAACATATGAAACTGGCAATTTAAAGCTCTAATAGAAAGAGTAGCAGAAGTATAAACGTTTTTGCCCCACCTATCCAAGGCACGAGAATCCTTTTCAGAGGGAATAGGAGTTTTAGATGAAGCGGCCTTAGCAGCTTTAGAACCCTGATAAATAGTTTCTGGATCTGCAGAAGGATTCTTAAATAAGAATAGATGGGAATCAGGGACTCTGTAAAATCTATCAGGCTTAGAAGGAGCAGGCGGCAAGGAATCAGGATTCAGGTTAGCTTCAGAAAAAGCATCATCCACAATGTCAAGCACAGGAGGAATAGCCAAAGGTCTGTGTTGAGGGAGAAGGAGAAATTCTCTGAGTCTCTTCTTGGAGGCAGAATAATCCTGACCTTCCCAATGAAAATGCCCTCTCATCTCATGTAAAGTTTCCCCAAAAGAGAAATCTTCAGGGGGAGAAGCAGAGGGAATAGAGTCCTCTGCATCTGAATCCTCATAAGGAGGAAAAGAGTAATCCTGGTCAGAGGAAGAGACAGAAGACACAGAAGCCTAATCAGAGGAATCATAAGGTAAATCCTGTCTAGGCCTTTTTTCAGGAGGAGGGTGAGTACCCCTAATCATTGTAAGTAAATCCTCAGCCATCCGTAGTAATTGCTTCTGGGACTTGGGAGCTGAATCCGAAGCACCTTGAGTAGAAACCCTTGGCTTTACAGGAGTTTTTGTCTTTGCCTTTGTTGAAATAGTTATATGTCAAGGCCTGAAAACTCCCCCAGAAGCCAGTACCTGCACAGCGGTTCCGGACCCATCTGAAGGAGCGACGTCTGAAGGTCCTGCAGCAGATAAAATATTAGGCCTAGATGGCTCCCCATGGGAGTCCGTGTCGGCCATCGGTTCAGAAGTGGTGGACGACAGGGGCTGCAAAAGCGCCTCACTGACGACCGCCGAACCCGAAGCTGGCTCCGGCTGCGAAGAATCCTGTTTGGACCTCGGAGGCCTATCCTTGTCCTTGCGTTTCTTCTGAATTCCGGTTGTCGGTAAAGTATCCGACGACATCCTGTAATTAAATCGTCTACCGAAATAGTTCAGGGCCCAATCGTACCTACGCTTAATAGTGCGAGAATTAAACCTGGCACAGAACCGACAACAAGAAACGTCGTGGTCAGGGCCTAAGCAAGGTAGACAGTAAGAGTGGAAATCTTTATGAGGTATCTGTTTCCCACACGATATACAATTATTAACTTTTTCTGACATCGGAGGAGCAAGAAAAAAGTTTCCCCAACGGGGTACTTAGTTTAAGAAGAGAAGTTGAAAACTTCGGACCGAAGTCAATCAAAGCACGTTGTTATGAATACGCCAACCAACGACTTGCGAGCTGCTTTCCACCGCACGGCAAGAAAGACTGGAGAAGATGGCGTCGGCTGTCAGCTATGTACCACTGCATTCTGACGTCAGGGTGCTTGCTGGTACAGCCGACGCTGGACCCAGACTATGGAATTCTGGCCGACCTCGGGCTGCCTGCCGGCAGGATCACCCTACAGTTATGACTGCAACAGTGAAACACGAAGAACATCTAGGCCCGCTCCGCTAGCTCTAGCGGCTCCCTCAGTGGCGTGAGACAACAGCTGCATAGAGGTATTGGAAATAGATCTTAGAGTGGCCATACAAGTGGAGTACAACTGCTTGTCCTCCACCGACATGGACTCTGGGGGGGGAAGCAGCGTATTCTTTAATAAGATCCCGCTGCATTCTGATGACATGTGCCATGTAGTTCAGGGACCTTACTGAGAAGGTCGCTGAACTGAATACCCGCTTCCCAAGGCGATCCATCGAGCGGGACTCCTTGCTCGGAGGATGGACCGAGGGGCTCTCCTGAGCTAGTTCCCTCTTAGTGGCTGCCGCCATCAACATGGCATCTACGGGGGGACCCTTGCTCCAGTGGGACCGGTCTGCGGGGGGGGGGCTCAATATCCTATCTGGGCGTTTAGGGACTGGCTCCACAGTGTCCGGCTCTTTCCACGCCCTGATGGTAACAAGGTCCACCAGGGGGTCGGCCGGAGGGGACACCCAAGAGGTAGACGGGCTTGCTTCGAATGCCTCCAGAAACACTGACTCGTCGGAGGAAGCCTTGGAGGCAGACCCCCCCCCCGATCCTGAGCATTTCCATGATGTCTCCAAAGGAGACATCCTCAGGGGGTGACCTTGGGGAGCCTTCTCCTTCATCCAAGTCCATGTCCTCTAAGGACTCGGGGGAGTCGTCGTGCCTCCTCTTACACTTATGCTTGCGAGGCACTTCCTCGGGGGGGGGCTGTCCGAGGAGATCTCACCAGCAATGTCCTGTTCCAAAGGAACAACCTGGGACATCGAAGCAGGCTGTCCCTGTGGCCGGGTGATGGAAGCCTGACCCAGCAGAGAGGGAGTGCAGGACGGAGCCGAGACAAGGGCCGGAGGTCTGGATGCTCTCAACAGAGCCCTCTCCACTACATCAAAGGCCGAGGGGGAATCGCTCTCCCTGGGCTCCGAGAGTCGACTCCCACTCGGATCCGATGAAGGGATCGGAACCGGTGCCGAGACCGTCGGATCCAAGGGACCAGTGTGCTCTGACTTGGACGGAGCCGAAGGCACACTGAATCCCTCAGATCCAAAGCTCGGGCCACGGCTCCGAGAGGTCGGATCCGACGATGGAACAGAGAGACTCAAGGGTAGGGTCGGATCAGAAGTACCCAGTACTGTCGGCGCCGACCCACCCCCGGCTCCAACACTGCCTGGCTCCAAGCGCTCCGAACCTGGAAAGCGGGTTGGAGAAGGAGCTATCGGAGCAAAAAAGGTGTTGAGCAGGGAGGCAGGAGCACTCCCATCTGCAGCTGGGCCTGGATGAACCTTCTCATCATCTGGTCCAAGTCTGTATCAGACAGGCTGTAGGTGGATCTCGACGAGGCCACCGAGGCAGGCCTGGAATGCCGCCTCGATGACATCAACTGAGATCGGGTCTCCTCCTCCTCCTCGGGTCCCGGGGAGAAGCAAGGTGATCGGAGCCAATGAGGAGGAGACCTAAAGCCATGGAGGGAGAAGCCCGCTTAGTTGGGAGGGGCCGAAGCGGAGGCCTCGGCCCGCCGCTTGTGGTGCTTCTCCTTCCGTTTCTCCCTCCTGGCCTCCCTGGCCTCCGGCACCTTAGTGGGAGTTTCAATCCCGGCCGGAGGAAGGGGGCAGGAGTGGCCACCACCACAGGCTGAGGAGGTGCCACGGGAGTAGCGGTGGCCGAAGCCAAATCCAGGGGCAAAAGTCCCGCCAGGACCAGCTTCGACCTCCGCTCCTTCAAGTGCCCTGGGGTTGAACGCTGCACAAATGGTACATCCCGAGGACAGGTGTTCAACCCCAAGGCACCGAACACACCGAGTGTGGCCATCCGCCGGAGAGAGCTTATGGCCACACTCGGTGCATTTAGAAAAAATAGGTTTTAGGGCCTCTGACATACCCAAAACTAAATAAAAGCTACACAAACACACTAGACCCCAAACGCAAGCACACACAAGCACACTAATGACCAGCGAGGGGAGGGTAAACACTAAAAATTTAAAAATTAACAGACTAATGGGAAACCTAACACACACACCCACTGATTAAATTACAGAAACGTAGGCTAATGAGACAAAAAAGAACACTTATCTCAAAAAATTGCCAAGAGCTCAAAATCCAGCTGACACACTCAAGAGCGGCAAACTAGATCTGAGGTCATTTGGGGTTGTCAGGGGATTATGGGTGAGGGGAGGAGCTAGGAGCTCGGATCCATAGCTGTATAAATAGTTGCCGGCTCGGATCCGATATCGGATCCAAGACCCACAGGTTGCTGACAAATTAAGTCCCTATTCCAGATCTATGCAAGTTTGACATAACTTGTGGTGGAACAGGGATCAATAAGGAAGGAAGGGGAAAAAACATAGAACTGTAGTCAGTAATGGATCACATTAGTCAGGTATAAACAGATACAATGATTTCCTTGGGGTGACTAAACATGTCCCTTAAGATTAGATACGATACTGAATATATCTGCCTAACCTTGGTTACAAATACATTATGCAAACTATTTTCTAATTAGAACTGGTGCCCTTTTTCCCCCCAACTCTCATGATGTTACAGTTATATGCGTTAAATATGAGGTTATTATTTCATCAGGCATATATTACACATACAACCTTGGAGAAATTCAGCATCTTTTACAGAAGTAAAAGTTACTTAATTTTCTATCTGCATGAGTTATTCACTGCCTAATTCTCACCTATGTCTGAAAAGAATAGCCCAAAAAATACTAACCAAGTACAGAGACACATAGGACACCACTGGTAACCCCTGTTCAGATAGGCAAGTTGTGACGCCCATGCCCTAGCCCAGCAATCAAGGAGCCTCAATCCTCACAACTAGCACCAGAGAGGGTGTCTCATAGAAGAGGAAAGGATAACAAATACACACAGCAAAGTACAATTTCCCTTAAGTGCACACAGACATCACAGTCAGTTTGGGGCTGGTTGCTCCCTTGCTCCCCAGGTCCACAATAAGACTCCCCACTAGCACAGCTATAGGGTCCAGATCTCAGACTAGCTGGCAAGCTAACTTCCAGTGCCCTCTCTGTCCAACCAGTGCTTCGTGTCCCTGCCCAAATAGCTGACACACACACACACACACACACACACACACACACACACACTTACTTTAAGATAAGTATTTATATAACTTTACAGACACTCCTGGGAAAGGCTGACACAGATTCTCCAGCTGTGCCCCTTTACCCAGACTATACAGTAGTAATTACTGCCACCACCAGCTAATAATTATCAGCTAACCAAAGGCCCGTAAAAGGGTGCCCAATGATTACTGTGCAATATTATTATCCAATTGGCAAGTATGACTAATCAATCAAGGCTTATTAGATTGACCTTGTACAATAAACTCTATAAATATGCAATGTACTCTAGAGCTTAACTCATTTCTACATAAACCAGCCACAGTTAAAAGGTTTTAAAAATATTTAATAAATACTAAAAGCACAAGACAATACTACTAACCACAGTGCTATTCAAGAGTTCAGAGATCACACAGAAACTTAAAATAATTCAGTAGTACAGTTCTGATATAACAGTCTAATCATTATAGTCCTAGCTATTTCTACAAAACACACTTCTAAGATAATTTGCTTAAGACAACAGGCAGTGTTGAGTTAGATGTCCAAGATCAAAATGCTTAATCTCTGGTTTTCACTGTTTAAATGGAAACTGCACTTCTGCTAAACATTACAATATCTTTTACACCTTCCTGGTTCCCAAGCCACACAGAAACTGCATTTACATTTTTTTACACTTAAGAGCAATAAAGAACATTCCACGTGTAAATTCTTGTCATTAACTTTAACCTTAAAACAATAGGCAGGAAGCCTTCATCTAGCCGGACCGGAGCCTAATTGTAAAACATCAAAGGCAGTGATGAAATAATTTTAACTTCAAAAGAAAGATTTGAAATGCTTGACTTGGTTTTCCTTACAGCAGATGGCAATGTTGCCACATTATTCAAACAGCATTTCTTTACATTTAAGACACAAGCCTGTATTTTACATTTACATTTACAAATGCCAGAATTATGTATCAAATTCCATTTACTAGGCTGGCAGCCTTCACCCATCTCTACAATATGTTCACACTGGTAACCCCTGTTCAGATATGCAAGTAACCCTACCACCGTGAATTATGTCATGTTACTTAACCAGTGTTTTATCCAGTGAACTATATACAGATCACTATTTAATGCTACAAATTTGTCATTTATTCTCTAATATCAGATAGTGCTAAAAACTTAGCAAGGTCAAAATAAGCAGTCCGTACAGTCTGCCATCTGTACAGACACAACCGCAAAATTCAGAAGGTAAGATCTTGCCTTTATAAAGCAATATGGTTTCAAAGTTAGCAGGAGCAGGTTCACTTTGCTGTTTTGGTAAGTGCCAATCTGTCTCTTCATGGTTTAACAGAATACTGGACAAGCAATCATGCTTTATATACAGACAGAACTGCACAGATAATGTTACACAGACCTCATTATGGTTTATATACAGACAGAACTGCACAGATAATGTTACACAGACCTCATTATGGTTTATATACAAACAGAACAGCAGTGGTAATGTTACACAGACCTCATTATGGTTTATATACAGACAGAACAGCACAGATAATGATACATAGACCGCATTATGGTTTATATATAGACAAAACAGCCTTTTCAAAAGTGGGACTTGTTCCAAGAAAGAAAATTTCATATAGTTATAAAAGTATGCACTTAAAATCATTTAAGAGACCTGTTAAAATACTTTGTTTTATCAATAAAAACAATTGTGAATGCTTTGGAGATGCTGGTTAAGCCACGGTGAGTCAGCTTAATGAAGTTATAATACAAACGACACCTGTTAAGTAACTTTACTTATTGTCTCTCTTGTAACTGCATTTACATTTATAGATAGTTACTAGGTATAGATAACAAGTCATATACAATTGCTCCGTAGTGTAATTTTTGTACTTCATTAATTTCTGCATTTATATTCACAGCCAGTAGTCATACAATTGCTCCATACTATAATTTTATTTTTCATTAATTTTTGCGTTTGCATTGACAGATAGTAAGTCATATACAATTTCTCCATAGTGTTTTTATTACTATAGAGACGTTGCTTTCTGCCATCTGGTCTTCTACTAGAACAAGCACCATTTTCACTGATGTCCATTACTGTCACATTATACTGTGTGAATAGCTCTCAACTTCCCAGATTTCACAGAATCATCATAGGATTAGGCTAATGACCACCAGGGTCTTTAAGGCCTAGCCGTGCAACCCAACCCAGTTTTGTCCTAGAGTTACTTGGACACCTACATGGTGGGGTATGTTTCGTTTTGTCAAATATGTTTTGGCTGTTCCTCAAAATCTGTGGTTTTCTGACAAGATGAGAATGCAGCTAAAAATGACTGACATTTGCATTTTAGGACTTAATATACTTCAGAAAATGTATACTAATGCAAAACCTGGTGTTCTGACTTTCAAAGTATAACAGCGACATTTATAATTTCTTCCTCTTGACTTGTGCCATTTGTTCCTCGTTATTTCTTGTTTTTTTGCCTGAATGAGGTTGACAGCTATAATTGTATATATGCTCTTCAGATGTGGGACTGTGGCTAAAAACAGGTCACTCACCTACTCAGATAACAGTAAATAATTATGAAGTAATAAATTCACATATATATCAGTCATTACTAATTTACTTAGGAGAGATCACATTAGCAATAAACACCTACAGCTCTCAATCACATCACTCAGGAGTACACCTATCACTGTCACCAAGGTCCTGGATGAGGGAAAGTCAGTACATACAGCTTACCTTAACGTGGCCAAGCCCTTTGACACAATCCCCCACTCCGGCATCATCGATAAGCTAACATAACTTGGCTTAAATCCCTATCTCATCAGATGGGTGGCCAACTGGCTCACCGATAGGACCCACAAGATCAAAATAGGTGCCTCCACCTCCAACAGCAGACCTGTCTCTAGTGGTGTCCCCCTGGGATCTGTCCTGGGACCCTATTGTTTGGCATTCACTTCTCAGAGGTCCAGGCAAAGACAAAAGGTCAGTGGCCGAGCAAGACTGCGGATGACTGTAAGTTGGGTGCTGTCACTGACTCCCCAAATGATGCAAGAAGGTCTCACAGCAACATATGACTGGTGCCAAAGTCATGGTCTTAAGTTAAATGCAAAAAAGTATTATCATACCATTTGGCAAAAACACGACCCCTACTGATTGCCACATCAACATCAACCCCCTAAGCACACAGGGTTGACAACAATCTCACATTCAGCGATCCCTTAGTACCTCTCATCCACCCCTCCTCCCTCTCCTCACCTACCACCTTTCATTCATACTCCCTCCCTCTCCTCACTTGGTGCCTTCTCAGTCATCCCCTACCTCTCCTCACTTATCACCTCTTATTCATCCTCCCTACATCTCCTCACTTATCACATCTCATCATCCCAACTCCCTCTCCTCACGTACTGCCTCTCATTATCCCCCCTCCCTCTCCTCACGTACTGCCTCTCATTATCCCCCCTCCCTCTCCTCATGTACTGCCTCTCATTATCCCTCCCTCTCCTCATGTACTGCCTCTCATTATCCCCCCTCCCTCTCCTCACGTACTGCCTCTCATTATCCCCCTCCCTCTCCTCATGTACTGCCTCTCATTATCCCCCTCCCTCTCCTCACATACTGCCTCTCATTATCCCCCCTCCCTCTCCTCACTTATCACCTCTCATTATCCCCCCTCCCTCTTCTCTTTGCATCTCTTCTTTCTACTCCTCTCCCCTCCCCATGCCTCCCACACCATTTCTCTGTCTGCTACCCCTCATGGTATCCCTTGGTACAACTATTCTCACTTGCCTGTTCTAATGTCTCAGTCAGTTACATATTATCCAAAAAGCTCTAATAAGCATAATTCCATTTTTCCATCTATGTTTTGACATTGTAAACTGCTTTTTGAACTAAATGTTGTAGCACACTCCTGTATCTGTAAATAAGTATAGGGTTTTAGCACACTATTTATATCTCTAAATATGTTTTGTTCACTTGTTATGTGATCCTATTCACACAGACTGTGCCTGCAAATGGTCCACTGAGATCAGTGCACTACCCTGGTAAACAAAGAGAAATAAATACATTTGTGTTATTCTGCTGATGTATAACTGTGAACACTTATGATGTAATAATGTGAACTCGTACGTAGTTTAGGTGTTATTACTACTGTAAAAATTGAAAACGCCAAAGATTGTCCATGGACCATAGCTTAAGCAAATGCCCATTTTCAGCAAATTAAAGTAAAGGTTGTGCCACACCTCTATAAATTGGCCCTAGGGGTTATGGTGGTATGTTGTTGTTGTGCCTTTCGGCTTTTCTCGGTTAGGGGTCGCCACAGCGGAATTCCAGTCCTCTAATGATTGGCAGTAAATTTTTACGTGCCGAGTTGCCAGCCCTGACGCACAACCTTCAACGAAGGCACACCCATTCACGCATGTCTCCACACAGAAGATACTCTAGCTGAGAATCGAAAGGGAGAACGTCTTGCTGTGAGGCGACAACGCTACCGCAGCACCATATGGCGGTATATAAACTCCCAAATGTCCAGTTTTTTGCGTCTATTTTTGGTCATTTTCATCTTCAAGCAAATCAATGTGGATTTAAGTCAATAAATAGATGAGAGATATTTGACATTCAGACTTCATTAGTATGCATTGTAAAGAAAATGCATGCTAATGGAAAAAAACTTTCATTGAGTTATCCAAGTTTATAAAATCAATATTTAAAAAAAAAATCCTATCCCTGATCTTGGACTTCCACTTCAGTTTTTTGTCTTTGTCCAGAATTACTCTACTAAGATGTTGAAAGGTATGTATTGGGGTACTGAAAGTAAATTCTGACTTCTGATATAAAATATACTGACATTCTTATTTGAAGTTAATACTGTTTGCTGCAAACTATTTATATTTGTTAATTAACTATGTTAGTGAAATTTCACATCAGCCTGACTTTTGTTCGATTTGAAGACTACGTGGCAGCACTTTCACGTACAAGAGATTTGCTACTTGGAATAAACTCACCTGAAGTTTATAGTAGGAAAATGATCGCCACTGAAGGTCCTCTTTAGGGTTATCTTGTTTGATATATCTGGGCTTTGGCTGACAGGACCCGGGGTGCACAAACTGAAGCTCTCTGTCTATATCGGGTCTGCCTGGGCTGTGCAGGGATCATGGTGTGCAGACTTCTAGTACTAGAGACAATACAACATCCTTTGGAATGTAGTGACAAAAATGAAGTTATGTACTTACCATAACGTTCCTTCTGTGTTGTCCATCTTCCTTGACATATGGGTTCGGTTCTGATAAGGGAACCGAGTCTGTCATTACTACAGCTTGGGCAGGCCAAAAACTCTCAATCTTCACCCTTAACCATAACCCCCCCCCTTCCAATTACCTCAGATCACGTTTGCAGATTACAAATAAAGTATAGATAAAGAGGCCTTAGTGGAAACCATATCTGCTATGCCTTAATATAATATGGAGGTATCTGTTCCATCAAAAAGTCTTCAAAAACTGGGGAGGGAGGGGATTCAAGGATAAATGAAGAAACACAGATGGAATGTTATGGTGAGTACGTAACTTCTTTATCTGATGTTGTCAATCGTCATTTTATCCTTGACAGATGGGACAGAGTCCCCAGCTACCTTAGATCTTTGGAGGACTAGTGGAAGGATATTCCTGGGCACCATCAAGCCAAGGGACGCTCTTCCCCTAGAGACCAAGTCCAATTTGTAATGAGTAATAAGGTATGGGGAGAAGCCCAAGTAGCTGCTGCACATGTATCATCCATCGAAGCCCTCGACTGGAAAACTGCTGAAGTGGCTACAGATCTTGTAGAGCGTGCCTTAACAGGCCTAGGCAAGGCAGTTTTCCTCTTGTTATAGATGAAGGATAAACAATCCTTGCACCATCTGGCCAAGTTGACCTTACTAACTGGTTTACCAAGCCTTGCACTTGAAAGGGAAATAAACAGTTTGTCAGATTTTCTAATGTCTTTTGTTTTGTGAAGATAAAAGAGTAATTGTCTGTTGACATTAACAAATGCAGGCAGTATTCACCTTTGTTTGAGAAGTTTGGAATACATACAGGGAAATTAATATTCTGACTGATATTAGACTCTGACACTACCTTAGGCAGAAAAAAGAAGTTATGTACTTACCATAACGTTCCATGTGAGTTGTTCATCTCACCTTCATTGTTTACTGATGGGTTCGGAGCCAAGATACGGCCAATTGCAAAGCTCAAGGTCTTCAAATAGCTCAAGGCCAAGTCCATATCCCATGATGCACCTGGAATTACCTCAGATCTTGTTTGCTGTATATAATAATACCATATGTCATTCTTTCACTCCCAAGAAAGGGTATAAAAGGATTGAGCAACCAGGATGGATCCAGCATCTTGGTCATCTAACAGCCCAGGAGGGAGTAGGAGGGAGGGACTTAAGAATGAAGGCCAGATGAACAACTCACATGGAACGTTATGGTAAGTACATAACTTCTTTATGTGAAGTTGTTCTATCTCGACGTTCATTCTTTACTGATGGGTAGCCTCACAAGCACCATCAACCTCTGGTGGCTCACGGGAGTATATTTCTCAGGACCGTGGATCCAAAGGAGGCCCTGTCCCTGGAGGCCTTGTCAACTTTGTAATGAGTGATAAAGGTATGAGGTTTTGACCAAGTGACTGCTGCACAAATGTTATCAAAGAGAAGTCTGGCAGAAAAAGACGATTATGTAGAAACTGCTCTGGTTGAGTGAGCTTTAATCTTGTGCTGCAAAAGCATATTGGCAGCTGAACAGGCAAAGGTGATACAATCGGATAACCATTTAGACAGTTGTTTTAGCCACTGTTCTACCCTTCCTGGAGTCTGAGAATGAAACAAAAAGCTGGTCTAATTTTTCTGAAATCTTTTGTTCTATCCAAATAAAATCTAAGCAGTCTGTGAACATCAAGTTTGTGCAGCATATACTCTAAATTGTTTGAATGGTTGGGGAAGAAGACTGGTTTCAGTGCAAACTTTGGGCAAACTCTGCCAGCATGGAATATCAAATATGGAGGCTTGATGGATAAAGCCTGAAGCTCCGACACTCTGCGGGCAGAAGTAATAGCTACCAGAAAGATGGTCTTCCATGACAAAAATTTGAGGTCACAAGAGGAAGCTGGTTCAAGTGGAAGAAGAATTATACAGGAAACCATAAAATTTAGATTCCATGTAGAATAGGGAGATTTCACAGGTGGTCTAATATGAAAAGTCCCTTTTGAGACATGATATTCAACCCTTCAAATCCAAGATGAAAATTAGAAATAGCAGCCAATTGAACATGAACTGGTGCTGCTGCAGCTCCTTTGTTAAAAATCATAGTCACGAACTCTAAGATGGAGGCCATAGGGGCTTGGTAAGGATCAATATTATTTTTAGAGGCCCATATGGAACATTTTTTCCATTTGCTAACATATAGTTTCCTAGTAGAAGATTTATGAGAAGATAAAAGGATCTGTTTTGTCTCATTGGAGAGGTTATGGAACCTTGCTATGATAGGAATTGGAGCAGCCAAGCTGTCAACTTCAGGAACTGCAGAGAGGGATGAAGACCCCCGAAGAGTGCGTCAGAAGGTCTGGAACTCCAGAATCCAGGGGTCCTCCAAAAGATTAAGACGAAGGAAGGGGAACCAAATCTGATGAGGCCAATGAGGGGCTATTAGAATGATGGTCCTTCCCAGGGTTTCTGCTTTTTGTAGAACCTTGGTTATCAATGGGATTGGTGGACATGCATAGAGGAGACCTAGAGGCCAATCGTGTATGAGTACGTCCCTTGGGGCTTCTCCCAGAGGGGGAATCAGGGCAAAGTAGCTTCTGCATTTTGTGTTCATGTGACTGGCCAAAGGGTCACAGCAAAGCTGGCCCCACCTGTGGAATATCCTGTACGCTATTTCTTTCTTGAGGGACCACTCGTGGGCCAACAAGATAGCCCTGCTGAGCTTGTCTGCTATCACGTTGGATTTCCCCAGGATGTGCATTGCCAACAGAAAGTGCTGGGTGGAAACAGCCCACTGCCAGACAGCCTCACGACAAAGGGGGTAAGACCTGGTTCCTCCATGTTTGTTCAAATACCAGACCACCGAAATGTTGTCTGTCTGAATCGCATCGTACCCAGAGGAAGAGAGTCCTGCAACGCTAGAAGTACTGCTCTCATCTCCAGAACATTGATATGCAGATGTGACTCTTGGTCCGTCCATGTGCCTTGGGCAGTCTTTCCCTGAAAATGCCCTGCCCACCCTATCAGGGAAGCATTTGTGGTCACTGCGGCCGCTGGAGGGGGTAGCACAAATAGGTGTCCTATTGTGACATGAAGTGAGGTCAACCACCACTGAAGTTCCTTTTCGCAGGAATTTGTAATCATTACAATGTGAGACATGGGAAGCTCTTGTTAAGACCACTGGGTGAACAACAGCCATTGTAGTATCCACATGTGCATACAAGCTAGTGGTATGGCTAGAATTGCTGCTGCCATCATGCCTAATAATTTCAGATCTTCTGATGCTGGTGCTCTGTCTTTTGATATCAGGATGCTGACATACTAACGAAGAAGAAAGACTCTTTCTATTGGAAGCCTTAGTGTGGCGGTGGTGTCCAACTCTGCCCCGATAAAAATGATATGCTGCGATGGCAACAAGGCAGATTTTTCTGAGTTGATTGTAATGCCCAGATGATTGCAGAGTGACAGAGTGAACTCCCTGGTCTGAATGAGTTTATGCCTGGTGGTGGCGGTAAGGAGCCAATCGTCTAGGTACAGAATACCTGGAATCCTAGACGCCTCAGGTGAGCCTGACCACTGCCATAGCTCAAAACTGGTAATGATTGGCTCCCAGCCGGAAGCGCAGATGATCTCTGGATGGCTTGGCCATTTTTATGTGGTAGTACACATCCTTGAGATCTATCGAGCACATCCAATTCTCTCTCCCTAGGAAGGGAAGTATAGACTGAAGCATGACCATCTGGAACTTCTCTTTCTTTACGTATTGGGTCAGTCTGCTGAGGTCCAATATGGGTCTCCAGTCCCCAGTCTTCTTTGGAACCAAAAAGAATCGTGAGTAAGTTCCAGATCCTGTCTGGTCTGCTGGGACTGGTTGGATGGCTCTTTTTCTTAGCAACGTTCGGACCACTATTGTTGCCTGTTCCCTGTAACTGGGTGGAACTTCCAGGATTTTTCTTACAAGTGGAGGGGGTGTGGTGAATGGGATGAAGTATCCTCTGGAAATGATACTTTGTACCCAGCTGTCTTTTGTTATTTCAAGCCAGGCGTCTGGATACAAAAATAAGCGACCCCGACTGCCTCCACAGCAGGACAGTCAGGCCTCCTCTCAGGAGCGCTGGTAGGGCTTCCCAGAGAAGTTATATCTGTTGCCCTGGTGTTGCAGACCCCCTCTGCCGCGAGGTCAGCGTCTTCCATTATTGCCCCCTCCTCTGCCTCTGGAGGGGGGTTCACCACATGTGCCCTGAAAGGCTCCTTGGGCTTTTCGGAACCACATTTTCTCCCCTTTGACCTTTAGGGTAGGGTCAGGTAGGGGTGGAAAAATGGACCCCAACGGCAGACAGAATCTTTTCGTCCTGTTCACACCTGGTTAAAGTTTCCTTCACTTTAGGCTCGAAAAGGGATGAGCCATCAAAGGGAGTGTTCACAAAGGATGACTTGAAGGGCTCCGCGAAGGAACACAAGCGCATCCAGGAATGTCTCCTAAGAGCAACTCCTGTACCCGCTGCCCTACTCATTCCATCAGCTGCATAAGAGATGAAGAGCATGGAAGAATTGACTATAGAACTGAGGGTAGCAAGCTGGCCGGCCACTTTGTAAGAAGCTACTGTACCCTGAAGAGCATCTCCTATCTCCTTAAGGAGGAGATCTCTTTGTAACCTGGTAAAATGGGTTAAATAGTTGAGCTAACAAAGAGCAAAGGTCGCCGAACTAAACATGCGCTTCCCATATCTATGTATAACCCTGGAGTCTCTGTTAGGACGATGGATAGATGAGGAAGACTCAGACATTTCTTTTTTGGTGGCTGCCGCCACCACCATGGCATCAACTGGAACACCTTTTGTTAAAAATGGTTTGTCAAGGGGGGCAGAAATGAATTTATTAGGCCTCCTAGGGGCAGGTTTCATAGTATCCGGAGACTCCCACGCCCTTCATGAGACCATCTGCATCAGCTCATCAAAGGGCAGAGACACCCAAGAGGTGGAGGGCTGAGACCCGAAAGCCTTCAGGAGAACTGACTCCTCCTCAGTAGGGCTTTTGAACTGCCAGTCACCCCTCTGCCTAAGGATTTCAAGTATCTCAGCAAATGAGATATCCTCAGAGGGGGACTGTGGGGACCCTTCTGACTCATCTAAGTCAGTATCTGATGTTAGAGACTCTTGAGGGGAGTCTAGATGTCTCCTCTTACACAATCTCTTCCTAGGAACCTCATCAGTGGGAACTTCTAGTGAGGTCTCGGAAGAGCAGGGGCCACCCAATGGGTTTTCCTAAGGCTCTGGGTCTCTATGCTTGATCAGGATGTGTGAGGCACAAGCAGACACAGGTGCTTTAGGGGAGGAGGAAGGCAGATCTGAGGTCGAGGATGTCTTAGAATACATGACTCTCTTCATGGCATTGAAAGCACCTCTGTTCCGATGTGAGGGAACCAACGAATCCGAAGATACTGTCAACACCCCCGGCACCAGGACAGTGGGCTCCGAACCAGAGGTAAGAGCTGAGGTCATGCTCCGAACCAGAGGTAAGAGCTGAGGTCATTTGAGCCAAAGTTCCGAGAGGGAGAGTCGGAACCAACATGTTGGTCCAGCTATCCTCCCCAGACCAGACTAGAGTGTTGGCTCCTAGAATCTTTGAACGGCACCAAGGACGTCAGAATGCATGGAGCCAAAGACACTGGAGCAGGCGTCGGCTCAGAGGGTTCCACTATCATCAGGTCTGACTCCTCTGGCTCCGAAGGACCAGCATGGTTTGGAGGAGGAATAGCTTGAGCTGGTGTAAGGGTCTTTGGCTCCAAAGCCATTTGGGTCGAAGCCGATAACATTTTTGCCAAGGCCAGTGCCAATAACAGCTTCTGCACCATACGATACACATCCAGATCTGACAGGCTGATAAAGGACCGAGAGGAGTGCACTGAAGGTGTTACCGACTGAAGTAATGGACTCTTTGTAGCTTCGGACACCGGTTCCATGACTGGGGACTGGCTCTGAAAGGAAAAGACTGTCTGTTCTGAAGGCAGTGGAGCTGAAGTCGAAGATTTTTTTGATTTCTTAGAGTCCATAGAAGACTTTGAGGACTTGCTGGATCCATCTTGGTCACTCAAAGCTTCTTGAAACGAAGGTTTTAACAACCCTCTGTTGATAAGTTTTCTCTTCCTTTCCTGAAGGACCCTTGAGAAGGAATGACAAATTGCACAGCTGTCTTGCAAATGCAGGGTGCCTAGACAGTATACACAATTCACGTGGCTGTCTGTTACAGTCATCTTTTGGCCACACTTTGGGCACTTCTTAAACCCAGACTTGGGATGCTTGTCTTGGTCAGCCATTGGAAAACTTGAAGAATTACTGTCACACAAAACAATTCTACAGTAATCAGCAACCAAAAGCCTTAACAATATCAGGCTAAAATCTCTCTCTCTCTCACACACACACACACACACACACACACACACACACACACACACACACACACACACACACACACACAATGCAAATATAAATGTGACAGGAAAAGCCTTTACTGTCACCACAACTTTTTAAACACACAATAAGAGCAGGCTATACAGAAAAAAGGAGATAGCTGCTAAGATATAATATCCTGTCTAAATATCCAGTCACACAAAATTACTGTTAATAATAAAACTCTATCAGTAATTATAAATTTAAGCCTTTCCTAAACAAACTGAAGGCTAAATATACTACACAGAAAAACTGCACACTAATACGTTTTTAGCAAAATAGTGACAAAGGTTACTGACTAGCAAAGAGTTTAAACTAGGCCTAAAACGAGAAGCCGACTAGAAAAAAATGTTTAAACAGACTAAGGGAAGGGACTAAAGTACAGTAACACACAGTATAAAGCTCTAAGAGCTTTAATAAACTACCTAAGCTATTTAAACTATGTAAATGCAAGTAAGAAACAAGTAGAAAAACAATGTTACTGGCCTGAGCTAACGCAGAACCTCTGATCTATTGCAGCGGCAAACTAAATCTGAGGTAATTCCAGGTGCATCATGGGATAGGGACTTGGCCTCAAACTATTTGAAGACCTCGAGCTTTGCAATTGGCCGCATCGGAGCCGAGGGACTGGCTCCGAACCCATCAGTAGAGAATGAACGGCAAGATTGAAAAACTTCATATCATGGGATTTGTTCGCAAGGAGATTCTGTCTTTGTGAAAGAACAGATAATGTGGTTTACATAAGACCTGAATTTCTGAAATCCTTCTAGCAGACGTTATGTTCTCCATGACAAGAACTTTAGATCGCAGCCTGCAGAAAGTTAAAAATGGGAACGTACAATGGTTTGCAGCACTACATTTAGGTCCCAAGGTAGTGATGGGTCCTTGAAGGGGGGACTTCAACAAAAGTGTCCCTTTTAAGAAAGATTGACAAAGTCTATGAAAAGCCAGGGAACGTTCTTCCAAATCATCATGCAAATTTTAAATTGCTGCTAGTTGTATTCTGATAGCAGAAGGAGAAGCTCCAGCATTGAAAAGGGAAACTAAAAATTCTAAAATATTATCAAAAGAAGCAGAAAACGGGTAGATATCCATTCATGAGCTCAGATGAAAAATTCATTCCATTTACTGTTATATAGCTTTCTGGTAGAAGGTTTTTGAGAGGCTAGAAGACTTTGGCGTACTGGGGAAGAAAGTTTAAGATGCCTGGCAACTAGTGGAACTGCTATCAGCTTGAGGTCATTGAATCAGGTAGGAACCATATCGGTCAAGGCGAAAAAAAGAGCAATGAGGATAACCTTGCTCTTCAACCAGAGTGGTTTCTGTAAGAATTTGAGGATTAGAGGTATTGGGGGAAAGGCATATGAGTCTGGGGGGGGGGGCAAGTGTAAAGAAGAGCGTCACTTAGTGACTTTCCTGGAGGGGGGATCAGGGCAAAGTTGTTGCTGCACTTGTTTAGGGGAGAGGCGATCAGGCTGCAGCAAGGTTGCCTCCATAAACAGAAAATCTTTTAAATCACTGCTGGATTGCGAGAACACTTGTGCGGCAGGAGAATACATCTGCTCAGTTTGTCTGCTATCACATTGGAACTCACTGGAATGTGCATTGCTATCAGAAAGCGGTTGGAAGAGATCGCTCACTGCCACACCCTGAGTGCTTCTCAACAAAGAGGCTATGACTTGGTTCCTCCTTGTTTACTGATGTACCAAACTACGGACATGTTGTCCATTTCAATCGCAATTGCTCCACAATGAAGAGCGGCTTGAAAGGCTTGCAACACTAAAAGCACTGCTCTCAGCTCCAGAACAGTGATGTGTAAGTTGGCCTCTAAGGGGGGACCAAGTACCTTGGATGGTCTTTCCCAGAAAATGTACCCCCCCCCCATCCCATCTGGGAGGCGTATGCAGTCACTATGTCCTTGGGTTCTGGACGGACAAAGGGGCAGCCCAGAAGAATTTCTTTGGATTGTATCCTGGAGTTCTTGTCCATTTTTATGTGGTAATATCCATCCTGAAGATCCATCAAGCACATCCAGTCATCCTTTTCCAAAAATGGAAGAATGAACTGTACAGTGGCCATCCAGAATTTCGTTTGCCGAACTGATTTGTTCAACACACTGAGATCCAAAACTGGTCTCCAGACCCTGTCTTTTTTTGGCATTAAATGAATCTTGAGTAAATTCTGAGTCCTGTCTGATCTGGTGGGACTTCTTGGATGACTCTTATCTAGTAGTTTTTGAATTTCTAGAACTGCTGGTTCCCTCTGACTGGGTGGAACACATCTGGGATTTTTTTTTTTTTTTTTTTTGCAAAAAAGGGGGGGGATTGGAAGAGGGTATGATACAACCTGTGGATATCATCCTTTGCACCCAAGAATCTGTTATATTTAACCAAGCATTTTGGTACAAGGATAAGCATCCCCTGACTGCCTCCAGAGGAAGACAAGTGGGTCACTTTTCAAGAACACCGAAAAGGCTTACCCGGGAAGGAGTCCCTGAATCCCTGGTTCTGCGGAGCACCTCTTCTACTTGGAAGGCGTTTTTCATTGTAGTTCCCCCCTCTGCCCCTGGGAAAACTGGCACCATGTGTGTCCTGGAAAGGCCCTTTTGAACCACATCTTTCCACCACTCCTCTGATTCCTGGAAAAGGATCTTTGGGGAGTAGAAGAAGTATGCCCACCTTGAAGATGTATGGCACCTGAACAATAGAAGTTCAAGATATGGGAGTCTGAAAAGGGAATTTTGTAGCCACACTTATGGCATTTTTTAAAGCCAGCAGGATCTCTGGGTTTGTCAGCCGTAATGATGGAGGATGATAGAGAAAAAAACACCAAACTTCTATGTAACTAGACAGTAGCAATAAAATTGAGATAAGGATGCTAGAAAAAATTTTTTTGGAAAAAGAAATGGAAAAGAAAAAGAAAAAGGGGAGCATCAACGATGATAGTGTCGAAGTGTATGGGAAGGGATCAACAATGGTAGTAAAGGTACACTAATGTATGAAGAGGTAGAAAACAAGGAAAGGAGATATTTTTAAGAAACATTTAACAAGAAATATTAATAAAATGAACTTAGCTCAAGAGCTGAGGTGAAAGCGTCTTTCCGGAAAAGTGGCAAATGTGATCTGCGGTAACTGGGAGAGGGGGGTTATGGGTAAGGTTGAAGCTCGAGTTTTTGCCTGCGCAAGCTGTATTAATGACAGAGTCGGTTCCGATAGCTAACCCACACCCATATTTCAAGGATAAAATGAAGATTGACAACATGAGATTTAAAAATACGATCAAGACTGTGTGCCCTCCTCGGGGTACTGATGCTGAAGAACCTCCGTATCCCGGTACCAGTCCAAAATACTGAAGTTTGTGTCACATAGAACAAGTGGCTTCTTATGGCCCTGTATTACAACAAAATAATGCTGAAAAAATGACAGCGTGAAAGAGACTCGAGCTCTGTATTTTTGAACCCTCATCAATCAAATCCTGTCCATCACTGGCCAATGAATGGAGTGTCTGAATACTTAATGAATATTCATGCCAATCTTCTTACTAGCCTCATCAATATTCATTAAGTCAGTATGGCACCAGTTACCAGTGTTTAAATACACAAAATAAGTGCTTAAAATGCAAAAGATTTGTGAAACAGTATTGAAATGATTAACAATAAGAATTACAAATTAAAAATGCAATACAACTTTGTAAACTAGTCACTAACAGACATTTAAAAAATCTAACTTACATCCATAGGTTCATAGGTAGATACTAGGCTATCTGCCCGAAGGCATTTATAAGCCTAGCCAGAATGTGTTGGTTTTCGCCGCCCCCTTAGATTAGTTCCCTGTGCCTCTGTCCAGCAGAGCCACTGAACATAAAGCACTGTAATCACTGGGTGTAGCAGTTTCAATAATTAATGTTTTTGTCTACTGTTCATGGATTGCTATATCTGGTTTTCCTGCATCTGTTTTTGAACTGTTGTTAACAGCTGATCCTATGTGATATATGTGATAAATGTTTCCAATGCTGCTCAGCTACGTCAATACTGTAATGTTTGCAAAACAGCCAATGCAAGTGTCTTGCCACAATTCTTATGCCTTTTAGTATATGGGCCCTCTACCATTACTGCATCAAACCCAGCAACAAGATATGCGCTTGTTTCCAGTTATGTTTTATAAAACCTGCATTTGTCTGTTTGTCCGACATGTTAACTGGAATTTGTTAACCAAAGTGTATACAGTTCACCCTCCTGGGCCATCAATATTAACCTTTCATTCTTTGGTTTAAATTCACCTCTCAACAATTCCAGAGTCAGATCCTGACCAACATGAAGTTGTTCCAGGAGTTTTCTGTACCTGCAACTATATTTATGCATTTTCCACATTTCTTGCCTTCTCATCTGATCCCTCACCTTATATTCTTTCTTTTGTTTTTCAGCAGATTAAGTTACTGCCTGATTTTGTCTCCTCCTGGTTTAATTTCCATTTGTGCTTGACATTGATATGCTTCTGATAAACTAAGCAGGAAGTCATCAGACTTGTTCTCCTCATGTTTTAAAACTTTCACCATGTCTGGATCTTATGAAATCAGCAGATATGTATGCAGTTCCTGTGACTGCAGATTTATACATGTAATCAGTTTTAAGGAGGCCATACCTCCTTTAGAAAGGGGAATATATAATCTTGGTACACACTGATTTTTACAAATTGTCTGATAAAAGTGAAGCATTTTTCTTGTTTTCCTGTTCAACTGATTCAATACCTTTTGGGGCCAGACAATCACTCCAAAATTATAAGTTAGAACAGGAAGAGCAAATTGGTTTATAGCTTGGACTATATTTGTACAATTCAGGGCTCTTTCAGTATTAATTTTAGTCTACTAAAATATTCCTAAATTTGGTACTTGCGTATTATCGCAACCAGATTTTGTGATGCAATGTACTTTACTGACATTTAGTAAGTGAGCAAAAAAGAAATATATTACGGGAGGGTAAAGTATTCCAAAGTGTGCTGGGATACTGGTAGTGTTTTTTAGGGAATTATCACATACAGTTTCAGGATTTGTCGATAGCCTGCTGTAAAAACGCCAGAGAGTTGAGTTCATCGATAAGAGCGGTTGCGTGTGTTCGTATATTGGCCTGAAAGCACTGTGGGACTTAGCGTACAATGTAAAATGTAAGCTGCTTTCTGGATTTAATTTTTCTGCTTTACTTTGTTATTTTTGTAGTTAGTACTTACATTTCCAAACCTTTTCAGTAAGGATCTACTGCCAAATGCTGTTGCTTGTTGCCTTTGCTTTCATGCATTTTCATTCGGATGAATGTGATGTCTGTCACAGCAGTAGTGTTGATACTTGAAAGTTCTGAAGGTGTATATTCTGATAAAAACATGCAGTCAGGCAACTGTGTAGCATATGACATGTACCTAAAAATTTGAAGGGAATGTAACTCTGTTATTCCCTGCCTATCCAATTAAAAATGTAAAAACCTATCTGCCTTTGAAAAACCTGTTAACTGCAGTTTTGACAACTCTTTTGATGGCACGAGAAAAGGAACGCATATAAAGCAGTATGGGACAAGCTTAGCTGACATGAGATGCTGGCAGAAACACGGGAAACCTATTTTCAAGGCTTATTTTGTCAGCGGTTTTAATGGTAAACATAGTTAAACCTTATAAACATTACATAAAACATGTTGTTAAAGTTTATAAGACTTTGTGTTTTTTCACATAAACTGAAGCAACCAGCATTACTTTGAAAATCTGGTTGCAATAATACGCAAGTACCCTAAGTTTTATTCACATTTGTTCATGTTTTATTGTCGAACCTTCATGAATTCCGAAATACTTTTACATTCCCTCCTGCTCAAGTTTCTTTATATCACATTCCTGTCCCAGACTGACATTTTCTTGGTGCTGCAGCTTTCCTGCTCTAAAGGTTGCTTATGCACATTTATCAAGACCAAATGACATTCTTGTATCATCCGAGAAAGGTTTGGCCACTTACAGTTGTGCCTTCAGTTCCTCATCTGATGAACTACATAGTTTTTAAATCATCCACAAAGAGAGAAGTCTTTTTACACTTTGCTGTTTTCTGGGAACCAAATTGTAACCGTGACTTAATTTGTTAAGTAGACAGCTTAATGGGTTAAGGGTAAGACAAAACAGCAGCGGTGACAAAGAGTAATCCCTGGAATATACCCCTTTGAAATTGTATCCCTGGGATAATAATTTGTCCTTTATATAGCTTAGCTACAAAGTGGTTTGCCACTGTTTCATGGTCACTGTAGTGTAATTGATCAATGTAGGGTGCACCTCATACATCTGTAAGCACTCCTTTATCCATGAATGTGGAATGTTGTCAAATTATTTTGTAGTCTATCCATGCCATATCTACCATTCTTCCCTTTTTTACAATTCTTCATTATGAAGAACGAAAAATGATTCTTTATTCCATATGACTTTTTTTGTTACCCTTTTGTCCTCTTGCAATGACCGAGTTTTCTTCCAAATGATTATAAACTCTAATCGGCATCAATTCCAGTGTATAACGTATACATCATTGGAAGACAAGTTACTGGTCTATAGCTTTTAGGATATCTTGCAGGTTCACCCTTAAGGAAGAATATTGTACTTCTGTTGGAAACCGGGTTGGTGTCCGTTCAGGGTATGCATATAAATAGTTCTCACTCAGGGTTAAATCTTCATGCAAAGGTGTCAATACTTTTAGTAATAAATTAGGTATTGCATCTCGGCCTGGAGTTTTCCAGTCATGAGCTTTTAATAATTTTGTTTCATTTTCTCTGGGTGTTGCATCATCCCATTTCATATCCTATACATTTGATCATCATACTGTTTCTTTTATTTCTCTCCGTTCAGATGTTCCACGTGATCTTCACAAATATTTCTCCAAAAGGTGTCTATATCTTCCTTTTTTGGTGGTGTTTCTACTCCTTTTGCTTTGTTTCCCAATTTTCTACACAACTTTTGGGTCATCAATGAAGTGCTCATTTTGCACTTTTCCTTTATATTTATCTGCATATCTTCTAGGTTTTTCTGCCTGTGCTGACTTCCTTAGGTTACCTGTAATACTATAGGATAGATCCTGGTCTGTTGTGCTTTGCTTGTATCACGTCTACATTTCTAAGTAGTTTTTGTTTATTTGTTCCCTCTCCTGTACTCGTCAACAGAAACACTTCTTGCCTTGATCTCTTTGTAGTTTTTTTATTCAATACTACCATGACAGCATTTGATTTCTTCTCTTCCTTTCCCTTACTGCCCTGTGTTTTTGTGGTAAAAACTTTATCTGTTAATAAGTTAGCTGCACAGTAATATATCCTATTTACATCTGTTATATCACATGAATTTCTGTGAACACTCAATTACTGTGTTCATTTGTTTCATAAAACTTCTAACATTTTGGGTTTTATTGACTTTCTGCAATCAATTTCTTTCACTGATCTTAACATGTCTATCCATATCTATTGAATCAAGAAACTCTCCCCTTAGATCATTTTTTTTCTGAACCAAGGGCACATTCTTTGTTCTCTGTTTCCGGTGGGCATTCTACAGAAATTCCAGAACATCTTCCTGTGCCATACTTTCTTCATATTCATCATGCATTATCCATTGTTCTTTCATACCAGTAAAATGCTTTCCATAGTAAGCAAATACATTCAACATAAATGTTAATTTAAATGTGATTTATATAAGCAGTAAGTTATGTATAGAAGGAAGAAGAAACAAGTGAAAAACATATTTTATGTCCTGTTATATTTGTATCTATCCTTTTAAACTTACTAGAAATTGTAACATTTTCATTTAATTATTGCATATTTCTTACATCATGTTATATTTGTGTGCATCATTTAAATTGCTAGAAACTGTTAATACTATTTTTTAAATTGAATTCCTTTTTCTGTAATTTTCTATAATTTTTCTATAGAGCTTCTCTCCCCGGGCCTCTGCTGAAAATGGGCTGTCACTCAAGTCGGGCTATCCCGATACAGAAAAATAAAATAAATACAAACAATGACAACATTCAGTACTGAAACTGAATCAGAAGAACATGCGAGTGTGACTGGGTGTAAGAATATTTTATGCACTTAATATTACTTTTAAAAATCGCAATTACTAGACTGGTTTAATTAGTAGCAATAATTTACTGAATGTTGCTGATTTTATGCTCTTTTTAAGAATTTTAAAGTCGCAAGTGATACTTCAGATTCAGTTTCTGTACTGAATGTTGCCATTTCTATCTATTTTTAATAAGTTTCTGTTTACTATTGTGAATGCCTGCTTTGCTAGTCAAACAGAATCTCCAGGGCTGAATTTTGTCAGCTGTTCACAAAAGTTTCACTTCTACAATACTGCATTTCACTGTGAATGTAAAAAGGGCGCACAAGATCAAAATGAAACATGTCACAACTTTTAAAAAAATCAAAAATCAGGACATGCTTTAATATGACCACATTAGTTGAGCAATTATTGTTGCATAGCTAATGTGAGCAATTAGTGTTAATTTACTTATATAATGATTTTACTTAAAATATTTTGCGGAAAACTGACAACATTCAGCACAGGAAACCAGGCAAAACAGGTATTTGTAAAGCTATGCCAGTTGTCATTTGCATAGGTATCAATCAAATCCAATGTATGCAGACTGTCAATGGCAAGTCTGTAAATTATGCATTATTTGCATATGATATCACACCTATTAAACATGTAAATCAAGGTGGTCAAATCCACACCTGCGCAGTCCCACCAGAGGAGGATACAAGACTTCGGTATAACCTACAAAGGGTACCAGGCTTCACTATAACCTTTTTGTACATTGTTCATAATGAAAAGACAAACTTCAGTGAAGTGCATTCTGTAATTTATTGTAAATTGTCTCCTAAGGCCTGTGCTGAAAAAAGATTTTTGTTTTTATTTATTTATTTTGACATTTGTTAACCATGTATATCTAACTGAGCATTAGCCCATTTTCGGTGGGGGATCGGGGAGAAAAAGTCCATAACAGAAAGTTATAAAAGCAGAAATAAAGTACAGACAGCTTCAAATACATGACAGACAGACATTACATACGGAAGTATGAAGGATTCAGTGTAGAAAATCTGATACAAAAAGCACCACAACAGGATAGAGCAATGGACCTCCCAATTAAGGGGAAAACAGTAGAACAGGAAGTAATTGGTCAGGTGCCATATGAAGATATTTTGGAGCCTTCCACAGGAAACCAATATAAATGTTCACTTGAAGCTGGACAGCAAGGGAAGGAACAGGAAACTGTGAAAACTCTGATGCAGTCAATGTTGTGGAGTGACAGGCCAGTGAGTTCCCATATGACAGAACAACACATGACACAGGATGAAACTGAAGAGAATGTACCACAAGAAGATGTTATAAAACTTTCTATAGAATGTCCACAGGAAATGGAAAACAAGGGTTGTACCCTCAGTTTGGAAGAAAATGAGCTAAGAGAAGAATTGCTTGGTTTAATAGAGACGGAGAAACAGATTAAGATCAATGTAAGAAATAGACTACAGTGCGTCAATAAAACCCAAAAAGTTAGAAGTTTGATAAAACAAATGAACACAGTAATTAGGACTGTTCATAGAGACCCATATTATATAACAGAAGTAAACAGGAGATATTACTGTGCAGCTAAATTAATAACAGATAAAGTTCTACCACAAGAACATGGGGTAGTGAGGGAAAGGAAGGGGAGAAATCGAATATCTTCATGGAAGTATCGAATAAAGAAAACTATAAAGCAATTAAGACAAGATGTGTCACTGTTAGAAGAATATAGGAGAGGGAACAGATCAACAAAAAAAGACAGACATGATAAAAGCAATGTGCAGTTATTAGAACAGACCAGCATCTATCATGCACTATCACAAATAAACTAAAAATCTCAACACAGGCAGAAAAACTTAGAAGATACATAGATAAATGTAAAGGTAAATTACAAAATAAGCAATTTATTCATGACCCAGTAGAGAACTGGGAAACAAGGTAAAATGAACTGAAAGACCACTAAAAAAAAAGAACTAGATACATTTTGGAGAAGCATCTATGAAGGTCCTGTGGAACATAACAAAGATGCAAAATGGATAGAAGAAGTAAAAGAAAGAATAAAAAGTTTAAAGGTACAGGATATGAAATGGGATGAAGTAACAGCCAGAGAGATCGAATCAAAGTTAAGAAAAGCCTCAAATTGGAAAACCCTGGGCCCAGATGCAGTACCTAACTTCTGGTTAAAGTATTAACATCTTTGCATGAAAGATTTAGCCATGAATAAGAACTATTTGTATGTGCACCCCGAACAGACACCACACTGGCTAACAGGAAAAACAATGCTCCTACTTAAGAGTGAGCATGCAAGCTACCCTAAAAATTATAGACCAATAACGTGCCTTCCAACAACGTATAAACTATACACTGGAATTGATGCCGACAGAGTTTACAGTCATATAGAAGAAAACTCGGTTATGGCAGTACAACAAAAGGGCAGTAAAAGAAAGTCAGATGGAACAAACTATCATTTGCTGTTAAATAAAGTCATAGTGGAGAACTGTAAAAAAGGGGAAGAATCTATAAGTATAGCATGGATTGACTACAAAAAAAAACCATTCAATTGTATCCCACATTCATGGATAAGAGAGTGCTTAAAAATGTATAAGATACACCCTACACTGATGGACTATATTACAGTGACCATGAAACAGTAGCAGACCATTTGCAATTAAGCCATGATAAAGGGCAAATTATTATCACAGGGATAAAAATTCAAAGGGAGATATTCCAGGGTGACTCTGTCACCGTTGCTATTCTGTCTTGCCCTTAACCCATTAAGCTGTCTACTTAACAGCTTAGACTGTGGCTATAACTTGGCTCCTACAAAACAAATGTAAAGACTTCTCATCTTCTCTTTGTCAATGATTTAAAAATGTACAGTTCATCAGATGAGGAAGTGAAAGCACAACTGGAAGCTGTCAAACCTTTTTCAGATGATATAAGAATGTCATTTGGTCTTGATAAATGTACAAAAGCAACCTTTAAAGCAGGAAAGCTGTAGCAGCAAGAAAACATCAGTTTGGGACAGCAATGTGATATAAAAGAACTTGAGCAAAAGGGGGTGTATAAATATTTGGGAACTGATGAAGGATCAAATAAACAAATGTGAATAAAACTGAGTAAAGAACATTTTAGAAGAATAAAATGAATCCTGAAAACAGCACTGACATCTAGGAACAAAATTCAAGCTATAAACCAATTTGCTCTTCCTATCCTAACTTACAGTTTTGGAGTAATTGACTGGCCCCAAAACTTGAATAGATTGGATAGGAAAATAAGAAGGGTGCTTCATGCTCACTAAATGATCTACAAAAATCAGTGCATACTAAAATTATATATTTCCTGTTCCAAATGAGGTGTGGGCCTCTTTGAAATTGATTGCATGTAGAGATCTGCAATTGTGGGACTCCACACATATCTGCTGACCTCACGAGATCCAAATGAAGTGAAAGTTTTGAAACATGAGGAGAATAAATTAAGATTGTGCCTGCTTATTTGAACGGTTTCTTTCTGAAATTGGTGCACCTTGTTTTCTGTAGCATAGACTAGCTACAGACCTGCTGAATCTAACTTTGTATAACTTCAGTACTAATCCAGGCCATTTTTTTTTGGAGAAGGTTCCCTGCACCCTAGTGGCAGGAATGTGCAGTTAGAACTTGTCTGATTGAAGACTGCTGGGACAGGGCTCGGTTTTTAGCTTTTTTATTGATTAATTGGTTCATTTGTTTAACTCACTACAGTTATATTAAGAAATGCAGTTTATTCATCTGCCTTTACTGTATTTGTGTTTTTTCCTACTTTATTACTTATTTTGCTTTTGTTGCTTGTTCTTAAAAGTACTTAATTACATTTATTCTGCTGCAATTATTACTGCTTGTTAGCAGCCTGACTAAATTGTAACTGTTATTCCAAGTCTTTTGGTTTAAGCACTTGGGCTTCAGACCAGTTGTTTTACATTAAGAAGGTTTGTAGTCTGCACTGTTGTGGCAGGACAGGTAGCTTACATCCTTCTAAGTTGGGAGATGCTGACTGAAAGCTTAGTCTGTTATTTTAAAAGTACATTAGTTCTGGTTTAAGCATTTTGGCTTCATGCCCATTATTTTACATTAAGAAAGTATGTGGTCTGCACTCTTGTGGGAGGAGAGGGTAGAGTCTGCCCTTCTGAGCTGGGAATTTCTGGTTAAAGGCTTATTGTGCCTGCTTATTTGAAGTGTTTCTTTCTGAAATTGGTGCACCTTGTTTGCTGTAGCATAGACTAGATTCAGACCTGCTAAAGCTAGCTTTGTTTGTATAACTTGAGCACTAATGCAGGCCATCTTCTTTTGGAGAAGGTTCCCCTTCACTCTAGTGGCAGGAGTGTGCAGCTAGAACTTGTCTGACTGAAGACTGCTGAAACAGGGCTCAGTTTTGAGCTTTTTTACTGGTTAATTGGCTAATTTGTTTAAATCCGTTTGCTCATTTGCTACTGTTATATTTTAAAAAAAAGTTCTAGCTTCTTTTCCCACCCTTCCTGTTACTACAGTAACCCAGATACAGATTTGCTGTATTCAGGACTTTGTTATAGTTTGAGTTCCCCAGACCTTTCTGTGTTAGAGGGAAGCCTCTCAGCTTATCAGTGGGAGTGGTAGGCACTAGGTAGCCTAACAAAAGAGGAGTGGTTTCTAGCTCCCTTTCAACTTTCTGCTTTAAAAGCCTGTGTTTGCACACCGTGCAGCGCCACTAAGCTAGGGTAAACTATTGCTGGTGCCAGAAAGTCTGATCTTCAATTTTTCCCTTAGATCTTGCTGGTTCTCTTCTCTCTTGCATTTAACTAACTTATTTGCCTAGCACTTCATCTGGCTTCTTGTAACAACTGCCTCATGTACACAGACAACCTTCTCCTCTTACCTCCCAACACTCAGACTTGCAAAAGATGCACTTATATATCCAAACTGGAAGCCATGCATTCTCCCAGCCAAGACCGGAATAGCTGGTCAAGAGGAGAAGTTCAACACCTGCACCACACCACATGGAACACACAGCCCTCCAGAACACCCACCATCACAGCTCTCACATAAAAATACAAACCACACACCCACCTTCCCAGAGGCTTTCAATAGAAATCTACCCAAACAGCAAAAACCTCCAAATCAGAAATGCACTTGACACCACAACTCAGCACAAATCACAAGACACATAGCTCACTTACACAGTGTGCCCCTCAACCTAAGCCCATAAGGCAAAACAGCTTGCCCAATACACTAATCATAGATGACTCAATAGTGAGGCACACTGACATCCCACTCACTAGGCTGAATAGGGAGGAGGTAACAGTCAGTTGTCTGTCGGGTACCAGGATCCGACACATAACACACGCACTCAGGTCACTCCACAACAAGTACAAATATGACTCTGTCATTGCCCATGTGGGTGCGAATGACCTGAGATGCACCTCCTTGGACTACATGAAGAGACATGAAAGAGCTCTCTGATTATATGGCCCAGGCAGGTATGACCCTAGCCCTGAGCAACATGCTACCTTCGCCCAGAGTAATACCACAGTACAAGCAGAAAATGATTGACTTCAACAACTGCCTAAGTTTCTGGTGTCATTCTAAGGGGATCCAGTATCTGTCTGCTTAGGATGACATGACTGACAACCTCGATGCTTTGCAGAGATGGCCTGCATCTGTCACCCCTATAATTCTGGATACTGGCTAAGGCTCTTGCCACCCATATAGTGCCTTTTTAGGCAGTGTTCCAAAAACCAAATTACCACCGTAATAGCTACAAGTAAATTCAACCGGAGGGTCATGCTGCTCAACGCTAGAAGTCTAAATCTCAAGATGCACTCTCTCTAAGCACTCCTCAAAATAGAGAACATCGGCATTCGCTCTGTAACGGAGACCTGGTTTAAAGCAGCAGAAAGCACCCTGCGCTACCAGGCTATAACTCATTCCACACCTTTCAGCCCCAGAACATGGACTGAAGCTCCAAAGGCAGTGGCATCTCCATATTCATAAAGGATATGCACACCTCCAGACTAGTAGCCCAGCATAATGCATCCAAGATACTTCAGGTACAACTAACAGTAGGTAAGACACTGAGTCAGGTTGCAGCCTGCTATAGGTCCCCAACCATGTCCCAAACCTCTCACTCCACTTTCCTAAGCACCCTGGAAACTACTGGGGTCCAACCCAACACTCTCATACTGGGTGACTTCAACTACCCCTCCATCAACTGGGAAAACTACTAATGCACCAATACACTTGCCCAACGTTTCCTGGAATTCATTAATTCCAATGCGCTGGACCAGCTCATTCTTACCCCCACTAGAGGAAGCAACATCCTTGACCTGGCTATTACTAACATGGGCAACTGTTGCTCTACACCAACAGTCAATTCCTCTCTGGTTAGATCTGACCACAAACCAATTACCATGGAAATCCACATCTCACCCACACTACCAGCAAAGGTAACCACCATGGAAAACTTCTCCAAAGCTGACTTTGGGCTCCTAAAAACAGAGGTGGTTAACTTCATGCAAATGAAAAATAGGTGCACAACCACCAAATCATACACCGATGCGCTGTACGAACACATACATAAATGCATGGAACTGGTAGCCATACCTAACAGAACCAAGACGTTCTCCTCCAAAAAAAGGAAGCCAAGGTGGTCCCCTGCCATTAACAAACTCTGCAACAGAAGGAAGAAACTATTGCAGAAAAAGGTGAAGTCTCAAGAATGGAAAAACTCCCTTATTAACCTCAATAAAAAGTTGAGATCCCTCATCAAAACCTCTAAAGCTAGCTATGAAGGCAGAACTGCAGCAGACACTAAAAACAACCACAAATGCTTCTACAGTTATATCAAGAATCTCCACGGCAATACCCAGATTTGCTCTGAGTTACTGCACAATGGTACACCCTATATTGAGCCAACAGATATTGCCAACATACTGGCCGACAGATTCAGTGCCAGCTTTACCCCTCTCTCCCTCCCTAAAGAACCAATCACAATACTGGAAGAATGCGAGGTACCCAGCATTACTGCAGCACAAGTTAAAGCTGCATTGTCCAAGGCCAAGAATGCAGCTTCCATGGGACCCAACAATATCCCTGTGTTCTACATGAACTACAAAGTGAATTGGCACCACATCTGTGTGCCCTGTTCAATCACAGCCTCACCTCAGGCTTTGTTTCTACAGAATGGCACACTGCTACAGTCATCCCTTCCATAAAGGGGGAGTGACTACAGACCCTGGGAATTATCGCTCCATTAGCCTGATGAGTCTGATATGTAAGGCTATGAAGCGCATCATCATTAACCTAATTAACAAGCATATAGGGAATCTCCAAAATCTGGATCACATGCAATTTGGTTTTGTGAAGGGTAGATCATTCCTGCTCAACCTGGTTGACTTCGAGTCAGTCACCAGAGCTGTGGATGATGGCAAGGCAGTTCATACAGCCTACCTCGATCTGGCCAAGGTCTTTGATACCATTCCCCACTCAGGGATTATTGATAGATTCACCAAACTAGACATCAACCCTTATATCACTAGGTGGGTTGCAAACTGGCTTACAAATAGAGCCCACAGTGGGAACGTAGCAGACTCAAAGTCAAAATGCCGAACAGTCAGGAGTGGAGTCCCACAGGGATCAGTCCTGGGTCCTCTGTCTGGCATCTACTTCTCAGAAGTCCAGGCCAACACGGAGGGACTCCGGCTGACCAAGTTCACAGGCGACTGCAAGCTGGGAGCCATTATTAACTCCCCAAGTGATGTAGACATCCTACAGAAAGGCATCACCGAGACCAAAGATTGATGTTGAAACCATGGCCTTAAGTTTAATGCCAAAAAATGCATCATCATTCCCTTTGGGAAAAACTCAGTTCCCACTAATTAACACATTGATAGTAGCCCACTGAACACTGAAGGCGTTATAAGAGATCTGGGGACACAGGTTGACAGCAACCTCTCCTTCGACCACCACATTGCCACTGTAGTCAGAAAGTCCTTCTATGTGGCACATCTCATTACCAACGGTTTTGCATCCAGGAAGAAAGATGTCATCATCTCTCTCTACTCTTCCCTCAGTTGACCAATCATAGAGTATAATGCCCCATTTGGCATGTACCTCACTAAACATGTGCAACAGCTGGAAAGGCCACAAAAGTACCTCGCGAAGAGGATCCTAGGCCTTAAACACATGTCCTACATGGACAGACTAAAAAAATTCCAGCTTTCCTCTGTCTCATATCGTCTACTAAGAGGCGATCTCTGCTGGACTTACAAAGCCATGTCTGAAATAGCCCTGTTAGAAATGTTACACCTAAAGAAATCCCAATTCCTCAGTCCCACACACTCCAGGGACCGGGACCTCAACCTCATTACCACAACCAAACAGAACATGCTGGAGGGACAGGTTCATAACCTAAAGACTTGCCCATGCTCTGGAATAGACTTCCCATACATGTCAAGCAGAGCACCTCACTGACCTTTTCAAGAGAAATCTTGATGAGTGGATGTGAAATAGAAAGTTCACCCCGGGGATCACTCCAGTGGCTTTATTTGATAGAGGCACCAGGAACTAATGGTGGCATGATGCCAGGGCACTTCTATGGGTTAGGGTTGTAAAGGCTCCAGGGCCGTTGGCCTAGTTCACACCAATGAACCTATAACTTCCCTGCTTAAACTAACAGAAGGATATTGGCGTCAAGGAGGAATGGAAATCAAACCACAAGTAGATAAAAATCAGGGGTAGTTTTCAGTTAATGGGGCAGCAGGCTAAATGTGCGGTTGATGTGCAGTCATCGCTGCTTTTGGGTAAAATGTGCGGCTGATGTGAAGTCATCGCTGCTTTTTTGGTAAAATGTGCGGTCGATATGAAGTCATCGCTGCTTTTGGGTAAAATGTGCGGTCGATATGAAGTCATCGCTGCTTTTGGGTAAAATGTGCAGTCGATGTGAAGTCATCGCTGCTTTTGGGTAAAATGTGCGGTTGATGTGAAGTCATTGCTGCTTTCAGGTAAAATGTGCGGTTGATGTGAAGTCATCGCTGCTTTTGGGTAAAATGTGCGGTTGATGTGAAGTCATCGCTGCTTTTGGGTAAAATGTGCGGTTGATGTGAAGTCATCGCTGCTTTCGGGTAAAATGTGCGGTTGATGTGAAGTCATCGCTGCTTTTTCTTTTCCGTTTTTTTACTCTCTCAAAAGCAGGTAGAGTTCTTTCTGTGGAAAGGTGTGTTCTTGACCTATGACACTTCCAATTTGTTCACTGATTCACGTATGACTGTTGGTGTGACATCGTCAAACAGTGGGGATTTGACATTTTTTAATCTTTCCCGACTGCTGTGCCATATCTGAGGTAGTGGCAACATGAGATGGGGGTGATGCAGACAGAATCCTGCCCAACTTTTTTTTTCCTTTTTGTCACGTTCGACTGTTTGCGCAGTGGATTAAATGCTTTGACTTTTTTAATTTGGTATTTAGTTTGAGTAAAGCATGTAAACATATATAACTTTTTGTGGAATGCTTATGTCCAAATAGAATATTAAATAAATTATTCTGTTACTTACTGCTTAATTTAAAGTTGCATGTATGTAAAATACACATTCCCATTTATAAAAGCAGTAAGACACCAAGGGGTGCGAGCTCTGTAAATAAACTTGGCACTCCTAGGAGTTAGGAAGGCAGTGGTTCACACCATCAAGAGAAGTAGAGATGCCAAAAAAAAAAAATGCAACTTTAAAAGGCACTTTAAAATAAAAGATATTTATTTACTTTATTGATTTACTTTATTTTTGTGGAGGTGGGGTTAAGGTGGTGGTGGCAGTAGCCCGTACAATCACTTAATTTCCTTGTTTAAAAATGCCAAAATATTCACTTATTTACTGTGGAGCAGCAGGACTCATAGCTCTACAGCACAGCAGTAACCGGCAACTCCAAGAAGCACTAGAGATTTTGAGAACACGTCACACTTGGTATTCAGGACCCCCAGGTACCAGATGTCCAGAGTTCTATATTATTCCCCGTTAAAAAGCTACTACCCTGCTTGCTCTTCTCCAAGGTGTTAAATAAACCATTTTACACAACTAACGTTGAAACAGGGAACAGAGAAGTTCAATGGAAACAAGAGTTCCTAACATTAAAACTAATGCCTCCTAATTGCTGCCCCATTAATGAAAAAGTACCAAATCAGGCAGCAACTGAATGTGCCAAAAAAAACAAAAGAAAGAATATAAGGTGAAGGACCAGAAGAGAAGGCAAGAAACGTGGAAAATGCATAAATACAGTTGCAAGTACATAAAACTTCTGGAAGAACCTCATGTTGATCAGGAACGAATGCAGGAATGGTTAAGGAGAGGCGAATTCAAACCAAGAGATGAAGGTTAATATTGACGGCACAAGATAGTGGGCTACATACACATTGGCTTACAAAGTCCATTAGACATGTGGGAGAAACAGACAAATGTAGGTTTCGTAAAACAGAATTGGAAACACTTGCACACCTCATTGCTGTTTGTGACATACTAATGGCAGAAGGGCTGTGTACTGAAAGGCATAATGTGATGAAACTGTTGCACTGGGGATTGTGCAACATTATGGTATTGAAGTGGATGAAAAACACTGGAAATATGAACCATAAAGCATCATAGAAAATGATGAAGTCTACATGACATGGGATCATCCATTACCAACAGTTCAAAAAAAAACAGAAGCTAGAAAAATGGATATAGTGGTCCAGGAAAAGAAGACAAAAGTAGCACTGATCATTGCAATCGCCACACCCAATGACTACGGTGTCTTGCATACAGAGAGAGACGGTCATAAAATATCAGGTTTTGCAGACAGAAACAAGAGCAATGTGGAAGAGAGATACCCAGATAGTTCCAATTGCAGTAGGAGCAATGGGTCTTAAAAACGAGTCTACAAATCATATTTAGACAGGTTACGAATACACGTAACCCCATACGAATTGCAGGAGTGGTTACTGGGCACACTGTGGGTGCTGCGAAAAGCACTACTGCCTGACATAAAAGATTGAAACCATACTAATTTCATGAACTTTAATAGTATTTTGACTTAGGAATGGGGTCCATTCCCATCAAGATATTAGAGATTTGGAGAAATTAAAAAAGGAAGTAATTATACATTCCAATAAAATCTCTCATTCAGTGCAAAACAGTTCAGTCCTCAAGCATTGAAGTAAATGATTAAAGACATAATTGAGTAACTATAGATACCAAAAAATATCAGACAGAAATTACAGGAAATAAAGGAAATGTGAAACCCCAGAGTAAGGAAAAACGGAATAAAAATACAGGTTAGATGAAGGTGGTACGTAGTTGGAAGGCAGAAGACATTGAAAATAGTATATTGTGTTTTTAACACCATTCTAATAAGGGGTTAGAAAACTCAGGGGGAAGTAGGTAACACCTGATTAGTTCGCTTCGTGTGTAAGGGGAATTGGAGAAAGGGTTAGGTAAGTGTAAAAAGGGCGAGTGGGAACAGTAAAGTTAGGGTAAGAAAACAGCAAGATAGGAGTTGTAAGGGGGAGAACAGAAGGAGAATTATCAGGGGAACAGAGAGAAGTGAGGGCTGGTGGCAGGGGAAGTAAGAGTTAGGTTTTGGCAGGAGCAGATCCATGAGTTCAGTAGAGACTCTTAAGGCTTTTTTGAGGTTGAGGGTATTGGATATAGTTCTGATGGTCAGAGGAAGTTTGTTCCAAGCTAAGGCAATGGAGTAGCTGTAGAAATGCTGGTCACCTTTTCTTTTGGTTTGTAGATTTCCAAGAAAAGCTGGTCAATGCTGCAGAGAGTGGAATTTGGAGTATAGAAGGAGACGAGGAAAGAGATGGTAGGACAGGAGGTAGGTTTGTTGTAAGGAGGTCCTGGCGGGGGAGTTCAAGCCAGTTTAGGGATTTGAGAGCAAGGCAGTGGTGTGACTTGTATGGCAGATTTGCAGCAAACCTGGCCACTCTGTTATAGGGGAGTTCAAGTTTATACTTTAGACAGGATTGTAGGTTGGTTAAGATCAGAGTGGAAAGAACACAGGTACGGGCAAAGGAAAGTCTAGTCTTGTTCAAAAAGACTACCACCCACAGCCAACATACACAATGTGAAACTCCCCACGTGCCAGCACAGTAACACCATCTGTGCAAATCATACCTGGGTATTAAAAAGTTGATGTCTGTAAGGATTTCAGCTCATCTCTCAAATGTTTCGAGCTGTGTATAATGCCCATGATTTTGCCTCATGTGTTTGCCCTTTAGTGGGCAGGACTTGCTACTGCACATCCTGAGAGGTATGTTTCTAATACAAAGCCGACTTTTTAACACTCAAAATGAGAGCATTCCTTATAACAATGTCACCTGAGAGCTTTTGTTTTTTACCCATTAATTTTAGCTTTGTTCCATTTAAGAAGTTAAGAGGTGTGTATGCAGCAGCTCCTAGATGTTACGCAAGTGCCGTAACACTCCGTGAGCTACGCAAAAACACTAATGCAGTCCCTTGTTCTGCATAATGTAAGTCTGTGCAAATCCTGTTGGTCTTGTACCTTTTTAAACAAATCACAGTAATATTAAAAATGGACGTTTTTTGCCATTTGTTAGTTTTGACTTCATAGGTAGGTACTAAGCTATTGGCCCTAGGGCCTATATATGCCTAGCCAAAAAGGTACCCAGGCTTTTGCCACCCAAGAAAATTATTTTCCCGTGCCCCTGTCGACCAAGCCACAGAGGTGAACTTACTGTAGAATTGATAAGTAAAGCAGTTGAAAGGTCTGATGTCACTATATTACCCAGACACACCTCTAGAATAACTTTATACTGACTGTTACAATCCGCCTATGACTTGTGCAGGTATCAGCACTGTGGAACAGACAAACAGACACAGCCCGATGGTCTGGCTGCACTAGTAGGTGGCACTGGCAGCACTTACACACAGAAGGAGCTTCCTGGCAGGAGTAGATCAAGGTAACAGTGGGGAATCCATGCATCTCAGGGGGTACTTTTAGATCTAGGAGGCTTAGCTCTCAACCCTCTTAGCACAAAAACTCTGGACAGTTCAGCTGACTGGTACGGTGGGGTTATCCGTGGTTAAGAAGCACATCTTTCCCCTTCAGCAGTAAGTGCATCTTTCTACACACTCAGTTTGCCTTCGGTCACTGGCAGCAGTCACACACGGAAGGGACTTACCTTGTAGGTGTGGATCCGTTAGTGTAGAAGTCATGCCCAGCCTCCCATGGGGTTAGTTTTAGGTCGACGAGGGTCTCCGGTTTGTGTAGGGTTGGCAGACTCACTGTGGTACCACTGCTGCTGTGACACCTTTCAGGGTGACCCGATAGAGTAATAATGAGATCCATGCTGTTTGCCCTCCTCAGGGTACCGGACTTCTCAGTGGTTGGGTTGATGAGACTGTCTTCATTCCCGGGATACGAACCTGCAGTACTTCTGTCAGCATCGGACTCACCTCTCCTGTTTGGTGCGGGGGTCCCCGCAGTGACCTGGGGCTGCCGTGAGACATTATCAGTGGTACCTTGACCCATTAGGTACCGGGTCAGGACACTGAAGGATACAGGTGTTGGGTGTGTGGACCCGCTCAGGACAGGACAGTCTGTATGAGAAAGAGATTCCGTGAAACAATTCATCTCCTGGGAGCTGCGGTGGTTATAAATCCCGCACACAGTCCGAAGTCGGGGGTGATGGTACAGCGATAAATTATCCGCCCGCAGATGGCTTGTACAAACCCCGTGGAGACATCAGGAATAATCTGCCTCCCCTCGACCTGCAGTTTCATTTACAGTTTAAATTACAACAAACTCTGCCGCACTTACTACTCAGCCAATAATAAAATAACGCACCGCCTCCTAGTAGGCGGATCTCTAAAATTAAAATAAAAGACACAACAAGGCTAATGAGATGGTGAAGAAACATGGACAGACCCGAGCTCGGGCCTACCTCAGTGACTGCATTGAAAAGGAAGCTTCACTACACTTAGGATTGCCAATTTTCAAATGCTCAAAGTGGGACATTTTTGGTACAAACGTCAGATTTTGCAGGTCGAAACATACCCACGGCCAGTACAAAGGACAGAACTTCACTTTTTTGCCTAAATAAAAGGTTATTCTTGTAGCATTTTAGTTGCTTACTCTGTTTCTTATAACATGTAGGTGTTTCAGATACAGAATGACTGTTTTACGCAAATATTACATATAATATAGCAAATAATTTTGTCCTAAAATCTCCGGACATTTGCCATTTTTAAAATTTTTTTGCAGGACACAACTGCCCAAAAAGGGACTGTCCCTCGCAAAGTGGGACAGGTGATAACCCTAACTACAGGCAGCTCGCTGCCTCAAAAACCTACATACGGAAATAGTTTCAATACATTTTCCATTAACATACATAAACATATCATAAGAAGGCGGACGCATCAACTGCTCAGCCAATCACAAGCAGAGCGCCACATTCAAGTAGGCGGATCTCTAATTTAAAATAAGCACGAGCCTCAGACAACGTGTTCCCCGTCAGACGGTACTAGTGAGACGGGCGTCTCATGTGTAACTTACCGACTTACAATGAAAGTGAGAAGGAAGCTACACAAACCTGTCTACATAAACGGGTTTATAACACGGCATCCTCAACAACGATACACACCCTAAAACAAGACCCTGTATCCGGGAACATTATCACATATGTCTGTAGATCACGTAAAACGTGACAGAATGACGCGTTCTGCATCAACAAACATGTTCTGAAGAATGAAAAAGACTGAAATTCTAACATTTAACGTTATTGACTAACCCCGGCCCTCAAGTCAAGCGTTTTATAAGGGACGGGGCAAAAAATAGGAGGTAAAATCAGACACAGCCGAGAGGGGTGAAACTAAAGCCCCCTGTGGGAGATGGTCGTATCCTTCTGCAGGCTTTACTGCAATTCCATGATTTTGTTCAGTTTTACAAAATGCAGCATGGAAACCCCCAAACACACACAGCACCCCTAAATACTATCCTGTCCCTTGAATAAAATGCACTCTGATTTCATTACAGACAGATTCAGCACTAGGAAACATGGAGATCCCCAAGCAGGAGCAGCCTTAGGTCAACTGGTGCCCTAGGCAAATGGGCTCCAGAGTCCACAGCACCCGCCACCCGGTGCCTCCATCCTAGTCTACCTACACCAAATAAATACTGGAAAAGTGCCCCCACTAGAGTAGCCCGCTAGGCAGCTGCCTAGTTGGCCTATGCCTAAGGCCGGCTATTCCCCCAAACACACCCACAGTACTCCTGAACACCATCCCATTCTTTGGATAAAATACATTGTGATTCCATCAGAGCCAGATCCAGTACTAGGGAACACACCCACAGCACCCCTGAACACCATCTCATCCCTTCGATAAAATGCACTGTGATTCCATCAGAGCCGGATCCAGCATTTGGCAACCCAGAGACCCTTAAACACGCACACAGCACCTCTGAACACCATCTCACCCCCCTGCATAAAATGCAATGTGATTCCAGCACTAGGCAACGTCCACCAAGGCAGCCAGTTACCTTGGGCCCAATGGCTGGAAGGGGGGTGCCACAACATTTACTTTTTAATTAGAAAGTAAACCAAACAACTACATATCTTATCTTAGGATGTTCTTTTTAACAGCACCCTTACATCCACTCATGCAACACCTGAGCATCTACTACTTGTAATTCCAACTGTGGAACAAAGTGGATATTTCAGTAAAAGGTGCTGCACATCAGAGTAGGCTGCTTGTGATGCAACAGGATGTTTCTGTCTGCTGCTGTACGTTGGAGATCTGCAGCATAACTTTTCAGTGTGTATAATGCCCTAGCTAAGAATGGCAGGTTAGTTAATTTAACAGGGCTCAAACTCTGTACCTTGGCTATAGGACACAAGAACCTACATCCTGCACACCAACCATACCGCTCAACTTCATAATAGTAGAAATCTGGACAAAGCCTTACATAATGGGGGATAAAACACCCACAATAGGGACAGATATTAAATATTCCTCTGATAAACTTAGAATGTTGTTAGAACTGATTTTATGTTAGCTTGCATTTTCTAAAGGAAATAATGTCTGAAACTCAGGTGTGTGTTATTATTTACGGACTTTAATCCTGCCAGAAAAAAAAAAACACATTTTAAGATAAGCAGGCCAAAAATATGGACATTCTGCAGAAATCTGGAGACTTGAGAGGTATGATTACACCAACTACCTCAGTGCATTTTCAAGGAATTGAGTTTTTCGGTGCATTTTCAAGGAACTGCAAGCTTCAAGGTTACTGCTGCTCATACTATTTTCATAAAATAAATTTACTGCTGCTTATACTATTTTCATAAAATAAATTTACTGCTGCTCATACTATTTTCATAAAATAAATTTACTGCTGCTTATACTATTTTCATAAAATAAATTTACTGCTGCTCATACTATTTTCATAAAATAAATTTACTGCTGCTCATACTATTTTCATAAAATAAATTTACTGCTGCTCATACTATTTTCAATGTGCCAACTGTTTAGCAAACAGTTATCACTATGCTATTAAATTTGACAGCAGTGTCAGTAGCACAACAGGTGGCAGGCTTGCTTTTTGATTCAAAGGCTGTCGGTTCTAGTCCCACAACATGTGGATGGATTGCTGATACTGTGTTGTACTTTTTTTTTTTTGGAGAGGAGGTGCTGCAGTCCTAAGTTTGTCCTCCTTTGGATGAGATACCTAATAATTATGAATGTGATGTCGGTTTGCCATCAATTCCCTACTGCAATATTACCGGCTTACCAATTTTTTTTAATGTAACATAGGCAATTTAGTCTTCAAGGGCAGTAGGCACTGAATTTGTAGACGAAGCACTGAAATATGAAGTTGTTTGAAAGCACCAACGTCTTCATTAGTTACAGACCTTTTTAATGTGAAATTATTCAGGTGAATTTTACTTCTGCAGAGATTGTGCATTAATGACAGAAGTTTGAGTGGCCTTTTATGCTTGAAATGTTCTGAAATGGGCAGCTTTGTCATTATTGGCTCATACATTTTGTTTCATTGCTTACTGAAAAAATGTTTAAAATTACAAATTTAAAACACGCCCTAACAAGTGGTGCTGTGTTCTTGAATGAATATAATTTAGTACAATCAGAACATGACATGCATGGTCCTAAAAATGTGTGTAAGGGGCCTATAGTTTGAAAGCAGCCCAAAGGTAAACAATCCATCACTGGCCAAATGCATTTTCTTTGAGTGTGTGTTTCAATGTCGTTTCAATGAATGAATTTCAAGAGTAGGGAAGTTTACTGTTAATGCCAAATCTGTTTTATTGTGAGACTGTATTGTTTTGTTTGACAAATAGCTATAAATGTTTATGCTATAAAATGTGAAATAGAAGTTTTAAATTAAATTTAAATATCTGTAATCATTTTAGAACTAAAAAAATAGTTTGCACACTGACAGGTTTGAACAGTGTTTATGTTAACAGGGGAGAAACAGTCAAGTAATGGGATGCTGGAATGGCTGCAGGGTAGGGGAGATACTGCAGGGTGCTGTTGTGTGTGTGAGGGAAGCTGTGGGCTGTATGTGAGTGGGAGGCTTAATCCAGTACCCTGCTTAGGGCCCCATTTGTCCATGATATGGCTCTGGTTTCTGAAAGGTTCTCTTTTTAAGTGTGAATTCATAAACAGTAGTCCTTTATAATAAAATATTGGGTCAGTGTACCTTTCTTTTAATTGTATTACCGTCAGAAGCCAACAAACGTTCCTGTTCAGAAAGCCAGTAAAACAGAATGCAAACTCAAATCGAAACAATTTAATCTGCTACAGCATAACTGCCCCTTTTACCAGGAATGACAACATTTGCTCCAAAGTATCAGACTGATTTATTACCTTTGAGGTACTTATCTGTCATGTGTAAATGTTGCCTTCTGCTCGCCAATCGATCACTTAATAAATAGAGAGTGGGGGGTGCTCAAGACTGTGCTCCAGGCTGTAAACATTTACAAATACAATATCCGACTACATTGGAGGCAAACATATAAATATCAAATTCCACAAAATCCAGTTATGGTAGGCAGTATATTACATTTCATACTGACCTTCTCAGGATCCTTCTGCTCGCCCACCATCTTACTAATAAATACACAGTACAAAGGATTAGTCCAGATAAAATCACTTTAGGTAGCTTGAATTTTCAAGTGGTTTACTCTAGATGAACAACTGTTCTTGTTCTAATACAATACATTCAACAGGTCAGTTACTTAAAGTCAGTTAGAGACTCTCTGTGTGTGTTTATATGGTGATCTCGAGATGGGTACAAATCTAAATAGTAACTGCCATGAGTTTGAAAATGCTTTTTACTTCATGGTGTGCACAAACTTAAACAGCAACTTCATTTATATGAAAATGTTTTCCGCTATTCATTGGGACTTGGCCTTTCCTTTTTTTTCTTTTGTTGTTATGAGAGAAAACAATGGGGCTACACCTTACCCTCCCATGAAGAAGAAGGGGGACTGGTCACATCAATCATGTATATGAGCCTATCACAAGCAGGCACTGCAAACCTTACATGAGCCTATCACAAGCAGGCACTGCAAACCTTACATGAGCCTATCACAAGCAGGCACTGCAAACCTTACATGAGCCTATTACAAGCAGGCCCTGAAAACCTTATATGAGCCCGTTACAAGCAGGCCCTGTAAACCTTATACGAGCCCATTACAAGCAGGCCCTGTAAACCTTACGTGAGTCTGTTACAAGCAGGCCCTGTAAACCTTATATGAGCCTGTTACAAGCAGGCACTGTAAACCTTATAAGATCCTGTTACAAGCAGGCCCTGTAAACCTTATATAAGCCCGTTACAAGCAGGCCCTGTAAACCTTATACAAGCCCATTACAAGCAGGCCCTGTAAACCTTATACAAGCCTGTTACAAGCAGGCACTGTAAACTTTATACAAGCCTGTTATAGGCAGGCACTGTAAACCTTATATCAGCCTGCTATAAGCAGGCACTGTAAACCTTATACAAGCCTGTTATAAGCAGGCCCTGTAAACCTTATATGAGCCGATTACAAGCAGGCCCTGTAAACTTTATACAAGCCCGTTACAAGCAGCCACTGTAAACCTTATACGAGTCTGTTATAGGAAGGCACTGTAAACCTTATATGAGCCTGTTACAAGCAGGCCCTCTAAACCTTATACGAGGCTGTTACAAGCAGGCTCTGTAAACCTTATACAAGCCTGTTACAAGAAGGCCCTGTAAACCTTATTGCTATACAAAAGAAGATTGGTCTTTCATAATGTATTTTAGGAGATATGAGTCCCATTAAAGTGGGCACAGTTTCTCATATTACATGGGATACCAGCATCAATAAGGATAAATTAGACTGGAAAATGTTTTGTAATAAAGCTTTCATAATTAGCTCCAAGGAATATTAGCACCACATAGGCAGACACAGCCTTTCATATTACATGTAAAAATATAATTCTAAAGTTGTAGCTCTTTGTGTGTTGTCATGTTTTGTTTGTTAAAAATAAAAAAAATAATAACTTTTAACTAAGAATAAAGTTCCATAGGTCGCTGAGCTGATAAACTCACATGGTTCTTTCAGGAGTATGCAAATAAGGGACTATCCTCTATGCTACGGGATTGGCTGCTCCTTTTTCATCTCCCAGATCTTCCTCCAATAAGCTCCCGGGGCCCTCCCACCATTGTCTGTTAACTGCCATAAATAACCGACCTGTTGGATGTAATGTATTAAAACAAGAAAAACTCGTCTATCTACCTACTTAACAGAATAAACTACTTAAAACTTCAAGGCATCTTTATTCCTCCCACAGGGAGGGTATCAGAGAGAGAGTCTTTTAGATCTGCTAGCTAAAGTGACTTTATGAGGACTAATCCTTTGTACTCTGTTTCTTGTTAGTCCTGTCACCCTCTGTGTCACAGGTTGATACCATACTTGACTCAAACCTTCTGGATTATGTGACCCTAGTCCTCAGTGATCACTTACTAATAGGTGCTAACCCTACCTTACCTTAAACCCCCCTCCCCTCCTGTAACACTAATACTATTCAGACAAATTTAAGACTAATATTATGGTGGGGCAGGGTTAATGTGAAGACCAGGAAAGGAAATAGTTTCCTTTCTCAGCATTTTGTAGGTTGGATATTTAGGCTGTTCCATATTATACATGTTCAAACTTCCTAATAATGTCATTTTACTTTCAACATTAAGTTTGATCATGCATAATGGAATCGTCTTCACAAAACTTGCATTGATACTGCATGCCTAACTTTTATATTATTTTTTTTGGCATCAGTATAGACCGGCTATCTTTAGATCCTTGGATGTAAACATACAGCACTACATGCTGACACTAAGTCTGCCATGTTCTTTATTATTATGCTACTAACATGGAGAAGAAAAATCTTTGCCTTGATATCCCCTTTGTCTTACTGCATCTTAAACAAGCAAGGAAACCCCTCTCATCCAAAACCTTTAAAATCATTCACTACTATTTCCTCAGATGAAGAGCCCATCTGTCTATGGATACCAAAAGTAACACAGGCTATCTTCAAGGATGGATTTCCATTTCAGTAAACAGACACCCCACCTTCGCTGTGACTTCACTCTTTGGAAACTGCCCACCAAAATACTGCTAGCATTTGTAATAAAACTGTCCTGTTTGATGCATGAATCAGCACATACCGAACCAACCAGAAAACATTTCCATCTCATAATCCTGGTTAGAAAAGATGGAAATGTCCAACTAAGGGATGGATGGATCGTGTCAGACAAGACTTGCAACAGGCAGGCATGACTGTCAGAAGATGGGTGAAAGGTACTGAATCAAGAGAGGTGGCAAATGTCGACATAACACCTTGACCTCATGTAAAAACAGAAGAAAGGGAGCTGGTGATGATGATGATGATGATGTTTATTTTATTTATTTATTCTGTTTTACATTTGTTGACCAGGATAGTCCGACTGGATGTATGTCCATTTTCAGCAGAGGCCGGGGGAGAAAAGCTCCACATAAGACAATTTACAAGACAGAAATCTTGACCATATACAATACAGATAATGTCATACAGGTAAAACATTTCAAATACAGGAACATTTATATAGTACTGTTACAGTAACATACCAACATACTCGACTAAATAAGTTAAAATTTTTGAGTAAAAGGATTAATAAAACATTTTTGAGGGTAGCATTGTTTATAACATTTACCAAATCTTAGGAGGTGAGCTACTACAGTAGGAATTGAGAGATGTTGATGTCTATGATGATGATGATGATGATGATGATGTTGATAATGATGATGATGTTGATGATGGTGGTGGTGATGATGTTGATGATGATGGTGATGGTGACGATGGTGATGATGATGATGGTGATGATGGTGATGGCGGTGATGATGACATTGATGGTGATGGCGATGATAGTGATGGTGATGATGGTGATGATGGCGATGGTGATGGTGAAGATGGTGATGATGATGGTGATGATAACGTTGATGGTGATGATGATGATGATGGTGATGGTGACGATGGTGATGGTGATGATGGTGACGTTGATGGTGATGGTGACGATGGTGATGATGATGGTGATGATGGATGATGATGATGATGGTGATGATGATCGTGATGATGATGGTGATGATGGTGATGACGATGATGATTATGGTGGTGATGATGGTGATAATGATGGTGATAATGATGATAATGATGCTGATGATGGTGATGATGATGATCAATCCTGGCTTAGGTAAGATTTTCTACCATCTCTGTATCTTCATGAACACTTCTCCAGTTTCAAAAGAGACTGACCTCCTTACCAAACACAACACAGAGCACTGCTTGTCAGAAAGTTCAGTATATGCCAAAGTAACTCTTAACAGCATATCATCCCCACAAAATTTCCCACACTGATAAATACATCCAAATCAAAGTGTAAAAATGTCAGACAGACAAACCATTCAGTAAAAATGCAAGGAAAACCAAGCCAAGCTAGAGTTATTTCTGTGTGGTACCTTAAACCTCCTATAATGGAGGCCCATGGGGTATAAGCACATGATCCATTAAGGACATCAAGTGTTTCAGCTATATGGCTTCTGAAGGTCCAAGAGTTGTTTACTTTTTAAGTCTTTATGGTTACATTCAGGACAAACCCCCACTAGCTGTGGACATGCATGTTTTGGCCTTTTAATTGATCCCATCAGCACAGCATAAGTGGAAACTCCCAACTCATACATCCTAATATTTTATTAAGAGTTTGGTTATCCTTGCATGCCGTACCAAACACTAAGTTGTGTAACATGCTGCCCCCTCCTCAGACTTCCTGCTCATCAATTAATTTCATGACACAGAAGTCGTCCCACCTCAGTGAGCAGTATCAGTACAAACTTTTGTTAAAGGGCATCTGCGGGCAGGGGCAGAGCAGGTTACAACAGCCTTCTGTGGACTAAATTAAGTTTTGTACAGCTTAATGCAATGTATTTGTTTTGGTCCAAACTCCCAAAGCACATGCCAAATCTCCCCGCTCCATATATGTAGGGACTTGCACAATAGCTCCATTGACATCAAGTCCTTTCAATAACTGGACATTTGGCTAGACCATTCCCTAAGACTACATTGGAAAAGCTATGAGCCAAAGTCAGCTGCCTACTTTTCTAGACCAACAGAATTTTTCAGTTCCTCTCTCCTCCCACCAGGACTGCTATTGGCAAGTGTATCATCCCCCCAATTCCAGTACGGTCATCACTTATTCACGTCCTCCTCCTCTGTCAAAAACTCAGCCTGTGTGCAGATCCTTTTTAATAAAATGTGCCTCTTCATGCCAAATTCCACAGGGAATGATCATCATTGTCTCACTCTAACCAAAGCTAAACGGTTACCAGTGCAGGCAAGAGCAAATCTCCTCATTGACTCCCTACGTTTGAAATTACTCCACCACGACACCCCCCTCTTCTTCTCAAAATGAGAGTTATTGCTACCTTAGAAGGGAAGACAGTGTTGAACCATCTCTACAAACACTTACTATACAATTACATGTTTCCATCCACAGCTTCTCAGCCCTTGCCCCAAGTTTATGGCTGTCACTTCCTCAGGACTTAGTGGAAATCTCAGACTGACTCACTCTTCAGACTTCATCTGAAGCACTGACTACTAAAACAATCAGATTGCAACTGCCTGACAGATGGAGGTGTCACATAAGCCCCTAACTTCAGTAGTATGTCCTTTCACCTGCTTTGTCCTAGGAGAGTCTCCACTTACTGCATATACTACAATAAACAGATCAAAGCATATCTTTCATCTACTCCAACCTCCTTCCCTTCCTCTTATCATCCTCTTCATAGATTCATAGGAGGTTACTACATTGTGGCCCTAGAGCCCTTACATGCCTAGCCATGTTAATCCCAAGTTGCCTGAATTGTTTTTGATTAGATGGATGTAGTTCTCAGAATGCGTCTATGATAAACACTGACTACCCCCTGTCCATGAGAGACATGGGTGCCACCCCTAGGGTGATTTTGCAGTCTGCCGTCCACTTGTCCAGCTTCCACTTGAATAGGGTCAGTGAGGAGCTCTGCTTCACATGACTTGGGAGTTTATTCCAGAGCAGTGGCAATCTCTGGGAGGTATATCTGTCTCTCCAGCATGTTCTGTTAATGTTACAGGTTAGGTTAAGATCCCTAGAGCTAGTGACTCTTGCGCCATTTGACTTGCAAATGTGCAGCATATTCATCATAGCAGAGTCAGAGAATGCCCTGTATGCCAAGCACAAGTCATCTCTCAGCAGCCTGTATGATGCAAAATACAGTGACAGGGCTTTCAGTCTATCCACATAAGTCATAGTTTGGAGGCCTTGTATTTTCTTGCTGAGAAACCTCTGTGGTCTCTCCAGCTGTTGCAGGTGTCTGGTGAGGTGCATGCTGAAGGGAGCATTGTACTCTATTAGTGGTCTGATGAGGGTCAACTCCAGTGGAGTTTTATTTATTTATTTATTTATTTTACATTTGTTAACCAGGGGTGTCTGACTGAGCCAAAAAGGCCCCTTTTCAGCAGAGGCCCGGGGAGAAAAGCTCCATAAAGAAAAATTACAGACACATTTAGTTATTTAGACATGATCAGTATACACACAAATTACAGGAGACATGTTTTTACAGTGGTATGCAGCACATAAACAGTTACAGTGGAGAGAACAAACAAAAAAATATTAATTTTAAAAATAAAGGTAATTAATAGATTTGTGGTGTACAGCTGAAATTTGGAACATAGGCAGAATACATACATAGTACACAGGTACAGTGCATACATTGTAGATTAGCCAGTGTTTGTGAGTAAGATTGAAAACTATTATCAAGTGCTCTAGATTTTGTATGTATGTGTTATCCGCTTTCACTAGCCTGGGGAGCAATCATGGCACTGCTAACTTTGCTTGAGATGTTGCTTGATGAGGTCTTTAAAGGAGGCTTTGGATGATGTGTTTTGAATGCTAGTAGGGACAGAGTTCCATTTTTTAGCCACTGAACTACTATATAGTGCATCTCCAAGGCTATTGTAGCTGTTGGTGACTTCTAGTAGTAGTTTGCTTGATGATCTAAGAGACCTTTTGGCTGAGTGATGTTGTACTAGGTTTTTGAGGGCAGGACACTTATTGGGGAGGTAATAGATAGAATGACAGAGGCAGAGCTGATTGTAGGTTAGGAGGCTGGGCAGTTCAAGCCAGTGGAGCTGTCTCAAACCAGTACAGTGATGAGGTCTATATAAGCAATTTGTAGCAAAGCGGGCAATTCTGTTATACCAGGCTTCCATTTTGCTTAGTTCAGTTTTGTTGAGATTAGTCAGAATGGGAGATGCATAGAGTAGGGTGGATAGAAGTTGGGAGCGAGCAATGGCTGATCTTGTGTTGTTGATAAGAAATGGTTTGATACGGTAGAGAGACCCCAGTTTGGCATGCACTTTTTTAATAGTTAAGTTGAAATGACTATCATATTTTAGGTGGGTGTCTATGGTTATTCCCAATAGCTTAGCCTGTGCCACTGGAGCAATTGGAGTAGCATTAGTGGAGTAGATAGTGAATTGACTGTTAGTGTTTTTCTTAGAACTGGTTATAATCATAAGCTGAGTTTTCTTTGGATTGAGGATAAGTTGGGCTTTGGTAAGGTAGTTTTCAACGTCAGAGAATGCTAGCTGAATTGTTTGCAGGAGGGTGGGAATGTTTTGTGCAGCACAGATTAAGGTAGTGTCATCTGCATACTGAATTATAGATGCATGCTGTGTGGAGGTATGGAGGTAATTTGTGAAGACTGTGAATAGTAGTGGTCCTAAGATAGAACCCTGTGGGACTCCTATAGTTATGGGCAGTTGAGGAGAGAGAGAATTTTCCCATTTCACAGCTTGGTACCTGTCAGTTAAGTAGTTTTGGAACGAGGTAAGAGTGGAATTTGATAGATGATATTGGCTTAGTTTGTTTAGCAGGATTTGGTGTGAGACTGTGTCAAATGCTTTGGACATATCCAAAAAAAGAGTTGACACTTGTAGGCCTTCATTTTTGAGACAGTTTACTGTGTCTGTGAAGCAGAGGAGGGCTGTAGTGGTACTATGGGCAGGTCTGAAACCATGCTGAGTAGGTGACAGGATGTTGCTGTCTAGGAGATAGTTTAGCATCTGGGTATGGATGCATTTTTCTAGGATTTTGGCCAGGGGGGAGAGTAAAGCAATGGGTTTGTAGTTATTAAGTTCAGTGGAGGCCCCGCCTTTATGTATGGGTGTAACATAGGATATTTTCCAGAGTTTTGCCACATAGTTTTCAACAACTGATCTGTTTATGAGAGTGGAGACTGGGATAGCAATAGCATCTGCTGTGAGTTTCAAGAAATAGCTGGGGAGTAAGGTGTTGATGAGGTTTTTAGTTTGGAGAGCATGCTTTTGATTGAAGTGGTGGAAACTGTTTTGAGGGTAAAGCTTGTGTTAGTGTTATTTGTGTTGGGGGGATAGTGAGGAAGGAACTGTCCTGTGATACTAAGGATAGAATTGAGTTCACAAAGTGGGAGGTGAATTGTGTTTCGATGGGAACTTTAGTGTCAGGGGTGGTTGGTTTGGGGGTAGCCTTTTGGGTGGATTTTAGTAGCTGGTTTACATTTTTCCAAAATTTTTGCGGGTTGTGTTGGTATTTAGTTTGTAATGTTGTGTAGTAGGATTTTTTGTCCTGCCTAATGCATTTTTTTGCACGGTTGCGCAGTTCTTGGTACTTAGTTAGGCTTTGTGTTTCTTTGTTTTTTTGATAGTAAAGCCAGGCAGTGTCTCTGGACTTGAGGATTTGTTTGGTTTCTTTACTGAGCCAGGGGTTTGTAGAGGTTCTAACCTTGATTTTGCACAATGCAGCGACAGTGTCTAGGTGTTGTAGAAATGTTTTGTTGAAATAAGCTACAGCCTGGTCAAGTGGGAGGGTTTTTAGGGGGGTCCAATCACAGTTACAGAGTAAAGTGTTGAGGACCTCAGGAGAGAATTTTTTTGTGCTTCTAGTGGATATATAGTTAGTGGTTTTGCATATGTTTGTTCTACTACGTATAAAATATATTATGTTGTGGTCACTTAAGGTGTCTGGGAGACTGCCTGTGTGAGGGTACAATGTGGGGTTGTTAATTAGGACCCAGTCAAGGATGGATTCCCTTTTAGATTTTTTATCACATCTAGTTGCAATTTGGACTAGCTGCTGGTAGCCATGGAGATTTATTAGATTACTTGGTGGTTCTGATATACAGGTGAACCAATCTAGGTTGAAGTCCCCCAGAATAAGGGTTTCTTGTGAGTATGTGGAAGAACACCAGGATAAGAAGTCTTCAAGGCTAGCGGGTGTATTACCAGGTGGAATATAGATCACAATTGTGGTGATGACCTTTTTAGGGTGAAGTTGAAGTTGTTAGATAAGTATGTCCCAATTATTGGGGGAGGGGTAGGAGTTTGGTAATTGACGGACAGTTAAGTTTGACTTGTACAGTAAGGCAGTTCCACCCCCTTTATGAAGTGGTCTGTCTTGTCTAATGATATTGTAGCCGGTAGTTATAATATCCTTAGGCCTGGATGTGATGCCCTTACTTATGAGATGCGCAGTGTAGAAGGCTTTCCTTACCTCAGAGAAAGCTTGGTGGTCGAAGTTTGGATTGCTGTCTACCTGTGTTCCCAGATCTTGCACCACTGAATTTGAACGTAGGTGGGTTGCTGTCAATATTGTAATAAGCATGGAATTCCACTTTGCCAAAGGGGATAATAATGCACTTTTTTGCATTAAGTTTTAGACCATGGCTTTGGCACCAGTCATTTGTCTGTGTTAGCCCCTCATGTAATGTGTTAACTTTGTTGGGGCACTCAACACCCAATTTGTAATCATCATTGAAGTTGGTAAGCCAAAGGCCGTCTACTTTAGCCTGGACTTCCGAGAAATAGGTTACAAACAGTACAGGACCCAGCAGAGATCCCTGTAGTATGACACTGGTGATGGGTCTACTGGTAGATGTAGAGTCACCACCTTTGACAGTATGTGTTCTATCAGTAAGCCAATTGGCTACCAATCTAGTGACGTAAGGGTTAATCCCTAGCTGAGAGAGTTTCTTAATGATACCTGAGTGGGGGATTGTGTCAAAAGCCGTGACTAGGTCAAGATAAGCAGTATGCACTGTCTTACCTTCATCCAGGGCTTTGGTGACTTTCCTCAAAGAAGTCTAATAGGTTTAATAAGCATGCTCTACACTTAACATAGCTAAACTGGGTTGGGTCTAGAGTTTGAAGGTCACCTATGTCCTTGTCGATAAGGTCTATTATGATTCTTTCCAAGTCCTTGCAGATGAGGCTGGTTAGTCTTATGGGTCTATACGTCCCAGGGTCGATTGATTGCCCCCCCCCCCTTTGTGCAAGGGCATTACTGCTGTTGTTCTCCACTCTGCTGGAACAAAGCCAGTTCTCAGGCTATGGTTAAAGAGAATGCCAAGTGAGTTGATTAAGTCCTGTTTTAGATTGCTTAATAAATAATCTTGGATGTTATCTGGTCCCACTGAGGTCATGTTTTTGGCCTTGGAGAGCACAAATATGACCTGATCTGTAGAGATACCAGTTAGCCGACTGGTGTCAGGTATGTTTGAAGTATGGCTGGTGGAGACAGGGGGGTGAGGTATGCACCAAACCTGTCAGCTAGCAGGTTGGCAATTTCCTCCGGTATAGTATAAGTGGTACCATCTACTACCAGTGTGGCACATAGCTGGGTATTTCCTTTTAGATTTTTGGACATAGTTAAAGAATGCCTTATGATTATCCTAAGCTAAGGATAATATTTTACCTTCATAATTAGCTTTAGAGGAATTTACAAGATTTCTGATTTTCTTGTTCTAGCTGTGGAGAGAATTCTTCCTCTGCTGAGTCAGTTCCCTCTTGTTCTTAGAAATCAGATTCTTCCTTTTGTTATATAATTTGTTTATACTTGAGGTCCACCAGCGTGGCTTGTTTTTTTGGGAGGACCTGGTTTTAATCTGGTTAGGCACAGGCAAGTCTATGCAGTTGCTTAAGTGTTTATACAGGGTATCTGTGTACACCTCTGCATAGGAGTCATTGTTGTCTGTGATTGCAGGGGGCATAAAACATTTTATACCATCGCTTAGTAGGCTGTAGTTTTCTTTGGAAACATTTTTTAGTTTTTTTGCTCCTATGGTGGTGACAGGTTCAACAGTTACTTCGAACGAGACTGATTTATAGCATGACATTACCAGGGAGGTCATCACACAGAGGGGAGTGCAGTGACCCCCCCCCCATGTTGGTGAGTACTATGTTCAGGGCAGGAAAACTAAGATTTTTAAAGGAACCCGTAAATGTGGGTGTTGTAATCAGTGTGTATACATTTATGAAGAGAATACTTCTACCAGTGTTTTCCAAAAAGATGGCAAAGTGATTTTCCAGACAGGAAATTGCAACACTAAGTGAGTAGTGTATTAAGCAATAACTGACGAAGTGGTGTGGTATAATGAAGATTTACCCACGGTTGGTGTGGTATAATCTCGAGGGCAAAGCCCGAGTGAGTAATCAAAGGCAACCGTGGGTAAATCTTCAATATACCAAAACCACGGAGTTGGTTGTTGCTATTATACAATGACATTATTTAAGAAAAAAAATTTTTTTGGGAGGACCTGGTTTTAATCTGGTTAGGCACAGGCAAGTCTATGCAGTTGCTTAAGTGTTTATACAGGGTATCTGTGTACACCTCTGCATAGGAGTCATTGTTGTCTGTGATTGCATCAAAACGAAAAAGCAGTATACCACAACTGGCGGAAGAACAGTAATCCGCCATTATACAAAGACATAATGTCTTTGTATAATGGCGGATTACTGTTCTTCCGCCAGTTGTGGTATACTGCTTTTTCGTTTTGATGTACTGCGCATGTGTATGGGACTTGCATTCCCACACATACCCAGTATATCAAGGCTTTGAAACAGAAGCACAGAGAAAAGAAAGTCTCCGCTGCTCCATTTTCTCTCTTTTTTTTAATTGTAAAAAAAAAAAAGGTTTTGGGGCACTTTATACCAACAAAAAATGTCTGGGTGACCGGACCTTTTTCTGTTGGTATATTGTGGGATTTACAACGAGGATGCTGGTTAGGCTGGCCAATCAGTGTGTACGTTTTTGAATATTAATAGGGAGTCATTGTATAACTGGCATTATGTTCCACCTGCCTGGCGTATTATGTCGGGAAAACTGACAGGTCTTTGAAGAACAGAATATATGAGCATATTTACAATATTAAAAAAGACAATACAAATACTGCTTTATACAGGCACATTGAACAGAATAATAACAGTCACACTTTTAGGTTTGCTATTATTGACAAGGTGTACATTAACCCTAGGGGTGGTAATGTTAAGTTTCTACTTGAAGAAAAAGTAGTAGTCTGGCAACTAAAGTTAAATGCCAGCAATCTCCCAGGTATTAATGATCACATATCATTGGAATCCATCGTGAAGTCCGGGGCTTGAAACAGCTCGCTGTAATTATTGATATTGAAATATACACATACATACATATTTATAGTAACATATTAACTCATATTAACTTATTTATTTTCTACATTTTTCTTAAACATTTATGATACTTTTAAGAATAAGCATATATTGTTCCACTACACTGAGGCTTTCATTAAACATATGATTGGTTTTATTATGAAAAAAAGTGTTTTAGTGAGATATATTTTATACATACATATATATTTATATTTCAATATCCATTTTTAACAAGATTTTATTCCTTATTGTGTACATTTTATTGGTCATACATATTCTTAAAAAGAACAAGTCTTTAATTTCTTTACTCAGTTACTCTGATTAATTATTCAGAATTACTGTTACATCATTTCCTGGTTAAATTGTTTTGTTCCTGTGGCTATAAATGGTTTTAGTATCATTGTATTCAATGAATCTGTTGAAGTCCAGTTAAACTGGATGAAAGTGCTCATTCTGTTTTGATTTTTTTGAATAAAGAAGAGTTTACTACTTTATTTGGGAGTCTTTATGGTCTTTATCTGTGCATTTTTCTGTAGTATTGGCTGCCTTTTCGTTCATTTTGGACCTACAGAAAATTGTTTAGATGAGAGAGGTCTAGAATTGATCTCTAAGTACCTTCTTTTCTAGGCACTAGAAACATTCTGGAATGAAACCCCTTCCCCTTTGGGACACAGGTACGTCTTGAATAATACCCTGAGACAAGAGATCTCGAAGAACCTCTGGGAAAAAAAGGAAGTTGTTCCTGAGAAGCCTGAGGAATGCCGATAAAAGGAGGATGGGAATTCCATACCATGAAGTACCCCTGACAAATGATTGATAGAACCCAAGAATCCTGGGTTATTTGAAGCCAAACAGGAAGAGAAAGAGAAAGGCAAAGAGAAAGAGGACTGTGGCTGGGAACAGGCGGATAGTCAGACAGCATCTTTCAGGAAAGGAAGGATTAAGAATCAATGCAGTCTGAGTGGCCTTAGCAGGAGGAGCCCGTTTGCCACCCTTTTTACCTTAAGAAGGAGGGTGAGACTGCCTATGAACAAAGGCTGGCTTAGAAGGGTAGTTTCTCTGAAATTTAAGCACAGGAGAAACAGACATGTTTAAGATGCTGTAAGGCCTTCCCCTTGTCCTGAAGAGACTTAAACAAACCAGCAGCTGCTTCACCAAACAAAAGTTTATTATCCAGAGGAGCATCCAGTAACTTAGCCTTAATATCATCGGGTAAAGGTTAAAGCGTAAGCCAAGCATAACTCCTCAGAACTGAAGCAAAAACAGCAGCCTCAGAAGAAGCACCCGCTGCATTATAACTACATCTGATAGAATGATCAAATACTTGAGAGGAAGTCCCAAGCAAGGAAGGAGCAGAAGACTTATTCTCAGAGTCTAGAAGATCAAAAACAAGCTGACAAGCCTGAGAAACAAGAGCCAAGACATACCTAGGCATATGGGTCTGATAATTAATAGCCCTAAAACCTAGAGTAGCAGACGTATAAACCTTCTTATCCAACCATGGTTCTGCTGTCCTTGTCAGAAGGCAATAACTTAGACGAGGGAAGCAATTGAGATGGCTTATCAGAGGATACAGACACCACAGAGGGGCCAGCAGCAGGATATTTGAACAGAAAGGAACAACCCTCAGGCACCCTATAAAACTTATCAGACTTTTAGAGAGCAGAGGGCAGAGAATTAGGTACTTTAGATGCAGTGGAAAAAACATTTTAGTAAAGCAGCCAAGGCAGGAGGGAAAGGTGCAGGTTTAGGAGATTCCATCTGCAGTAACTCATAGTACCTGTTATGGATATCAGAAACCTGGCCACAACCCCACTTAAAAAATTCCATCATCCTAGAGATCATGTCCCCAAAGGAAATTTCCTCAGAAGGATTATCTAGAATATGAAAATCCTCCACCTCAGACTCGTAGTCTAAAGGAGAATGAATCTGAGTAGAATAAGTAAGGGATTCTTCATCAAAATCCAGCTCTTCCTCAAAATAATTCAGTTCTCTGGGCTTTTTAAGTGTAGAAGATGAGGACCAAGGAGTGTCAGGAACTGAAACCCCTTGAGGAGGCCTTACCAACAGTACAGCATTATATAACCCCTGAGTAAAGGCCTGCCACTCACTTTGTGGATCCCTAGGAGCAGAAGAAACATACCTACTTTTCTGTTTCTTTTTTAACGGGACATCTCTCCTAGAAACCTGAGAGGGCCCTAACTCAGGACAACAGTCCACAACCATAGTAGGAATTTCTTTCCTAAGAAGAAACTGCAAAACCCCCCTAGACCCCCTCAGAAACAATCAACTGTGGTTCCCCCTGAAAGCCTGAAATAGATGCCTGCAAAGCTTCATCAGACATGCTGCCAGCCAGTTCCTTGCCAGCCTCCAACCCAGACATGGGCAGAGAAATCCAAGAATACAACCAGGCTAGTCTCTGGGTTTGTAATTACGTTCGGAGAAATCCCTGGCAGAGGCTGGACAGCGAAAGATTCCGGTCTTACCTTTCTCACCTTCTTCCTTGATGGCTGACCCTCGAGGCAGGAAGTTCCATCCATGGTATCTTTAGCCAGCAGCTTAAGATGCTGGTTCTCAAGATACAAGGGGAAGGAAAGAAAGCCTACAACAAAGGATTTCCAAAACAGACGCCTGACAGAACAAGATATATAGCCGTGAGAAGCTCCTAGACAAAAAAGGCACTTATTGTGGCTGTGTTTATGGGGAATCTGTCTCCCACACTGGCATTTACTCCTTCCTGAATGACATTAACCCCCCCTCAAACAACACAAAAAAATGAAAAGAACAAAATCCCCCAACTGGGTACTTATCTGCAATGGTGGGGACTTCAGCAAACAGGAAAAATCACCTGAATGCCAACAAACTGGGAAAACGGCAAAAAAAAAAACAGATGAAGGCAAACAGCCCAATGATTAAAAATAGCATTCGGACTGGCAGCAAAGAAGTTCTGAGGATGGTATGCCTGAACATCATCTTTATGCCCTACGCTACACAAGTTCAGCATACCTTAAAGCAATGGTAGGTTTTGGTAGACTGGCCAGACAATGGGCTTCACGGCAGGGAATCCCATCAGTGATGAATACTGCAACAATGAATGTAAGGACATCAATTGATTACTAAACAATGTGATTTGCTGATGTAAATGACACAACAAACGGAAGGGATCCTGACGTCACTTCAACATAAGTAACAGATAGTGTAACAGTCACTGAGCTTAACAACACAACAGAAATGGGATAGGTGAGGTGGAGAGATCAGAAATACAGATGCACCAGTCTCCTCTGGGAGTTCTAACAAAGAATTTATTCTGAATGCTGTTATTATGCTTTAAGATTTTAAGCTTTCGTTTCAGTTTTATATTTTTCCCAATGTTCCTGCTTTTTATGCTCTCCACTGACATTTCTTAAACATTTTTTTTGAAAAAGAACTCACTATGTATCTTATTTAATACCTTCTAAGAAGTAATGAATTAATGATACAGAGAATTACAGTTATGTCTTCAGGCATTTACAGCTCATGAGATGAGAAGTAACTAACAATACAAATACAAGTAGCGCTGCAGGACATCGAGCAGTCGGTGTAAATAAATGTTCCTGAGCAGTGTACTACATAGGGTTTTTTATGCACTTCTGAAACAGATGTTACAAAAAAGTATCTTTAGGTACTACAAGCACCTTCGTGACTCATGGCAAACAGTAACACCTGGTACTTTATCCTTCCTCCTGCTTTCTTGTAACTGCTCACTGGATAAAGAGGGTCACTAGATGTAATTGATCGACCTCAGTCCAATGGCATGATATAGTTTTAGCAATAAAGCTTTCCCAGGTTGCCGATTTCTCACCCCTTTCCCATGGTGCCCATGGTCCTTCCCGTCCATAAAAGCTCATAACAGGGTAAACAGGTTAAAGCTGTTTTTTTCAGCTACATTTTCAGTATTTTGATACTGCCTGCTATGCAAAAAAAGAAAAATATATATTTCACCACAGGTCTAGGTTTATCATTGCAATAACCTCTATAATCCAGTCAAAATGTTATTCTTGGAGGTAGATTCCAGCGATCAACAGGCACTCTTAGTGTTTCTTGTTGCTTAGCACCAAAACATAGAACATTTAAACACCAGATATGCATAGAATTCAGTAACGTTTCTAAACAAGGGAAGATAGCGAATCTGTAAGCTTTCCTTGTGACCAATGCCTCTCACATTCTTGAAGAAATAATCTCTTTGATTCAGACCCAGTACCTGGGTCTTGTAAATTATTTTATAAAATCCCTTCTTTGTCTAAGGCAGAATTGTTATTACTCAAGTCTGACATTTAATCCCCCCAACAACTTTCAAATTTAAGATGTCCAGGACCGAGAAAGCATCAAAACAGGAGGATGCTTATACATTGGCTAACAAAGATAAGGAGCCCTCAGCAATCACACGGCCTGACCACTGCCCTTTCCTGGTGTCAGACTTCAATCTGTATGGACCATCAGTGGTCCACTTTACTGACATATTGCTGTCATTCAAAAAAGCATCACTTCAACCAATTTAATTTGAACTAATGAGTCCCACACAGTTCTATTTTAAGACCTCTGCTGTTCACAGTATATATGTTTCTTCTTGGAGACATTATAGGAACGGGGATTAGTGTACCGGAGTTAAGCAAAGCATACTCCAATTTATTTCTCCGTTGCACAAGACATGGCTTGTATTACTTCCCTGGATGATGATTTAGCACAGCACTGACCATGAGGTCTTGGCTATCCATGCAACTCTGATTCTTCTGCCACACCATTACTACATTACTAATTTTATTATGTATGGTGGTGTAATTTTAATTATGTACAATGATGATAGGATGGAATTTGTTAGTAAGGTGAATAATCTTAGCATTATTCTTGACTCCCAGCTTAAACTTCAGAACCAGATGTCAGCTATAGTTCTGTCTCCATCTTAGAAACATCTCCAGGATCAAGCACCTACTTCCACAAAAAGATCAGTTGATTGTTCATGCCTTAGTCTGTTTCAGATTGGACTTCTGCAATGTACTGTACCTGGGACTCCGCAATGCCAAACTGGATTGGTTACAGCTGGTGCACAACTCTGCAGTAGGTTACAAACTGGTATATCATGTTACCAACATGTTACACTGCTTCAGTGCAGTTTAAACTGGCTTCCACTGCTAACCTTCATGATTCTAGTATTGGTGTATTTGTCCACTCATGACATGGGTTCCTGCTACTTCAAGGAGCTTACCATGCCTTACTGACCAGTGCAGCTTTTATGTTCAGCTTACAATGGGCTGATAGTTGTTTCACAGATCAGCTTTGTTAGTTCAGATTTTCAGTCCTATTATGTGGCTCACTATCCGTGAAACTCATTCTGCTAGTGATTCCGTGAATGTTTCATCCTGGCCAGTCTTAGACAGACCCCAAAGATATATTTATTTGACCTAGCATATGATAAAAAAGACCCTATGCAGTTATGATGTATTTCTATTACTTCTTATGTAATTATGTTAGATGTATTTTATTTTGCCTTTTTCTAGTTTTATCTGTAATGGTGTTTTGTCATAAAACACCTTAATAAATTAGTGCTTCATCTTGAACCAGTACTGCTCTACCTAGTATCTGGGCATTAGATATCAGCCATACTAGTATACCAGGTGAACCAGCATCTGATCAACTGACATTACACTACCACACAGCTGACTCCACAATACATCCGTGGTGCTGCAATCAGTGGTCTATGCGTCAGCCCTACAAATGTGGCTGCACAGGTGCCAAGTGTTCCCCTGATGACTATGCAGACACTGCAACACATGCCAACAGGCTGTAACTATGTAGGTACAACAGGCACAGATGCCGGGTTTCTCAGCCCTCCTACTAAAACATGCTAATGTCAAGTCATCAGCCACTAACTACATTACGTGGCCTCTGCATGCTTTAGCAGGTCTTGTATCTGTTTCATCTTCAGCACTTTCCCAGCACTCCTCTCTCTTAGTGTTCATGCACATCTTCCTCTGGTATCAGCACATCACTTACGTATTTTGGTTGCTTCCCCTTTGCAGACCCGTCAGACCACAACAGTTGTAACTCCAAAGTCACACATTGGCCATTTGAGTAGTAATTATACTTATTTCTTTTTATCACAGTCACCAGCTAGTACACAGATAAGGCTTCAAACACAAGGGAGGTATGATGGTGAAGAAAGAGGCAACTGGGAACATACTTTTGGGAGTGTAATGAGTTGGAAGACTTTAAACATTCCCTAGAGACTACTGTTTTAGAAATACTGGATAAGTAAATTGATGTAACCAAGGAAATGATTTTGTGAACTATGATACAGAAATGGAATTGCCTAGACATAGTAAGGCCTTGCTGAGTTTAATTCTGGTGACTGCCAAAAAGCAGTTACTAGAAAATGGAAATCAAAGTCTAAACCAGCTATACTAGAAGTACTGAATACAGTACCAGAAATAAAAGAATTGGAAGTTGGATCGTTAGAAAAGGACAGGAGTAAATGACATCGAACAAAAGGGAATTGTGGGAACAATACATTCAGAATAATGCTTTGTAGGAGGAATGAGCTTTAAGGGAAGGCAGGAACTGAATGAGTTATGTAATGTTTCACTGACAATGACTGGATACATTTATAAGTGATGTGTAATGTTTGTAACTGAAAATATGTCAGTATGGTTTGTTTTCATTTATATAAATGTATGATTGCCTGTGTCTTAAGTGATGATTCAATAAAGATGCTTCTTTAAAAAAAATTAAAAAAAAAAAATTATGGCAGCCACCATTAGACCATAAAAGGGCTTTAATGGGACCAACGTCCTCCAGCCACATCAGGACATTTCAGTCAGTCAGCAATAGAAACTCCATTACCTGAACGAACTACCTGATACTTTACACCTGGGCACTTCTCCTATCCACACACAGCCTTCCCAAGATGATCCATAAATTTAGTGAGATTCCCTGAACCACCAGAAACCTTAGACCATGGCACTCCCCATATCTCCACACAGTCTCCCTAAGATGATCCATACATTTAGTGAGATTCCCTGAACCACCAGAGACCTTAAACCAGGGCACTCCCCATATCCACACACAGTCTCCCCAAGATGATCCATACATTTAGTGAGATTCCCTGAACCACCAGAGACCTTAGACCAGGGCACTCCCCACATCCCCACACAGTCTCCCCAAGATGATCCATACATTTAGTGAGATTCCCTGAACCACCAGAGACCTTAGACCAGGGCATTCCCCATATAGCCACACAGTCTCCCCAAGATGATCCATACATTTAGTGAGATTCCCTGAACCACCAGAGACCTTAGACCAGGGCACTCCCCATATCCCCACACAGTCTCCCCAAGATGATCCATACATTTAGTGAGATTCCCTGAACCACCAGAGACCTTAGACCAGGGCACTCCCCATATCCCCACACAGTCTCCCCAAGATGATCCATAAATTTAGTGAGATTCCCTGAACCACCAGAGACCTCAGACCAGGGCACTCCCCATATCCCCACACAGTCTCCCCAAGATGATCCATACATTTAGTGAGATTCCCTGAGCCACCAGAGACCTTAGACCAGGGGACTCCCCATATCCCCACACAGTCTCCCCAAGATGATCCATAAATTTAGTGAGATTCTGCACATGATGCAGCAAAGACTGGAATGGCCTATGGATCCTGTTTTCTTTCTGCAAAGATGACATCAAGAGGCATGTAGGATGACCCTGCAGGCCAACATCTAGGTGGAACCACCACATGACACATCCAAAAAATGCATCATGTCATGGTCTAACACAGGGGCTGCCACAGCATGTGAGTAAGGGCTGAGCCAGACACAGCAGTCCAAAAAGAATTATTTATTCACAAATAAAATAAGCACTTTTGTACAGGCTAGTACCTGTACTTCTTCAGACAAGACAATACTGAATGCAAGACCTTATATACCGAATGCAAGACCTTATATACACTCTCCCAGAATGTAAATCCAATGAGCTTTGTCACATGATGAATTAAACATTAATTACATTAAATTAAATTAAATAAAAGAGCTAGCCTGGAATAATATAAGAAAATATTTAGAAAATACATTGAAAAATACTTCAGAAGTGTACATAAGACGTATACTGGAAAAGTAGCCACTAACACCTGGTAAAATGTTAAATAACACTTACAAAACTGGAAATAAAAAAATATAAATATTACTAAATTGGATAAGAAATACACAGAAAATGGATAAGAATGGCTGTTAAAACATTCTTATGCACCATCAGGATGTTAAAAAATTCATCTATTCGACTATAAATTCCTTGTGAAAATGGTAACAGATGGATGCACAAAATAAATAATTTACTCAATCTAAAATTCTAAAAATAATATATATATATATATATATATATATATATATATATATATATATATATATATATACTCACACACAGAGATATTTATATACTAAGGAAATTAAGGCCCGTATCTTATAAGGCTCCTCAGTTTAAGTATGCAAGCTATGGAGCACATTTCATTAATTCCTGGGTGCCTAAATGCATCACATCTTAGCTGCCACAATTATTCACCATTTCTCCATACATTTCTCCAATCTCAGAGAGGTTGGACCACCTCTAATATTTATGTCAACTGTATCAATAACTCTGAATTCAGAAACATGTTCTGGTGAATTGGTAATGTGTTTGGCCAGTGCATTCTCCATCCTTTTGTTCCTGATAGCATAAAGGTGTTCGAACATTCTGTCTCTCAGTCTTTTGTCAGATTTTCCTATGTAAAAGACAGAACACATTTTGCACTGGGCCAGGTATATAATACTACGAGTGTTACAATTGTATCTACCCTTGCATTTAAATCTCATATTCCTGATTTCAAATGAGAGTCCTGTGTTCACATGTTTACAGTAGGGGCAGTTTTCACATTTGAACATTTCTTTAATCCTAGGATTGTCTATTCTCCTCTGCTCTAACATGGCTTTTAGATTAATACCCTTCTTGAATATGATTCTAGGCTTACTTGGTAAACTAACGCTTACGTTTGTATCAGCTACTATTAAGTCCCAGTTCTTGTGTATTATATGTTTAATAATATATGCTTCATTACTAAACAGGGTCACAAATGTGATGGACAAATCTGTGACTGGATCTACAGAGGAATGCATAGTGAGTCTATTATTATTATGTAGTCTGAAAGGGCTATGGTCATTCCCATTCACAAGTAAAGAATCATTTAAAATGGCTTTATAAAACCCTGTTGCTCTCTTAGATGTGACCTCCTTTATGAGGTCCTCTAATAGGGGCTGTGGGTAACCACGCTTAAGAAACATCTATTTTAGGAACTGGCATTCACTTAAAAAGTCATGATACTTGGAAACCATTCCGGCCACTCTAACTAGCTGTCCTTTGACTACTGATTTCTTCTGGTGGTCAGGATGAGAGCTAGTATAATGCAGAAAGGAATTAAAATTTTGGAGAGTGTATATAAGGTCTTGCATTCGGTATATAAGGTCTTGCATTCAGTATTGTCTTGTCTGAAGAAGTACATGTACTATGCTGTATGAAAGTGCTTACTTTATTTGTGAATAAATAATTCTTTTTGGAGTGTATCCAGGTTGTGTTCATCCTTTTTTGTTATTTTCCAAGTTTGTTTCGTGGTTTTACAGTTATCCAGACACAGCAGTCTCAGGCCACAGAAGGACTGGAAGATTTTCAAGACTACGTCATCTGCTACCTTGAATACCATTCCAACATTATGATCGAATAACCTCTAAATGAATATATTCCCTATAACACATTTATAAAAGTTACTGTCCTTACACTTATTAAAGAAGACTTTCATCCTGAAACATTCATACAGAGACATTTGTCACATTGGTGTATTATGTCATACATTCACATCTATCACATCTAAGTGTGATGTCAGCCTTAGTCTCCACCTTGCTGAATTTTCAGTTTTCTGTACAAAGCAAATTTACCGGAATCCCTTATTTAATGTTTAATAGTGACCAGCAGTCATTTACCCCATTTGGCTAAAATTGTTTCCAACAAGTTATTGAGCATTGGCTAGCAAAGGGTTAATTTAGACCAAAGTGGGGATACTTGCAAAAAAAGGGTTCTCAACTGGTTATCATTTACTAATCCACAACACACATGCATGCACATGAGCACACCCACTTACAAAAAAAAGTCAGAAGAAAGTCATCTTCTTACTGTCACACCATAAAGTAAACAGGTTGAGGGTTAGCATAACGGTTAAGGTGTTTACTTTACAGATATAAGCCACAGGGTTTGATACTCACATTTAGAAGGGAAACTGGCTAAGCTTTAAAAATGGCCCACAAGGGCAGCTAACCTAGTACTTAACCTATGAACCTGTGACTTCCCTCATGTAAGTGTGAAGCTGTGAAGTGGACTGGAAAGGGTTAAGAGAAGTTCCCTCCAGATATATGAATAAAAAGTTTTTCTGTATTTTAGCTCCATAACTCAGGGTTCAGTATGTGAAAGGCAAACCTGCACACTACAAGTATTAGCTGGTACCAAAAGGTGATATGCATGGGAGAGTACATCAAGGCCTTTCAGCTGAGCCAAGACCAAAAGGAAAGGAGAAACGCCTGTCTGTTAGTCCCAAAGAATCATAGATTCCTCATTCCACCCATGTGACCCAGAGGGATAAAGCCCTGGCTGCCCTCCAAATGACCAGTGTTGGAATAGTGGAACTCATGCTGGAGATACTGGTGGAGGAGAAGGGGCAGTGAGTGGTTGATGTCGGTTTGCCCAGTCAGAGGGGAGGGAGGTAACCTGCCTCTCTGCAATCACAGCATGAAGAGCCAGGAAAGCCCTGCACTACAAGTATTGTGCCGCTTGTTTGTGTTATTATGCATGCGCACCCCTTGGCTTACAAAAGACACTCACTTCCTTATGCATAATAAAGAGAGTTTGGAAAACTTGGCTAAAAACAAATCTCCTTCATATCTCCAAAAATACAAAGAACTTAGAAACCTCAACAGAAGGCAAATCAACACAGATAAGAAAAAAAATTCTACAAGGCCCAAACCCACCACCACTCTAATCCAAAAAAGTTCTGGAGCACCATCAGCAAAATTCTTCATCCTGGGAACCCTTCAACCCCAAACCCCTACACAAACAACAATCTGTAAGAAACTGCCACCCTTCTCAACCATTACTTCATTTACTCTATCCACACACTAACACATACTGACCATAGCAACAATCACCCTACCACTTCTACCACACTAACACATACTGACCATAGCAACAATCTCCCTACCACTTCTGCCACACTGACACATACTGACCATAGCAACAATCCCCCTACCACTTCTACTACTTCTACCAAACTTTCCTTCTGTCTTGAACCAGTTCCCGCAGCCTACATCAAATCACTTTTCCTGAAACTAAAACCATGTTCACCCTCTACAGATAACCTACCTCCCCTCTTTTTCAAGCTCACCACCAACTCCATAGCCTACTCTATCTCAATAGTAATTAATAGATCAATCCAAAATTCCACTGCCCCTGACATCTGGAAATCTTTTTACACCATTTCTCTTCATAAGGGAGGTAACTCCACTGACCCTTCCAATTTCAGACCCATAGCTATTCTCTCCCCACTTTTAAAAATCATCAAAAAATGCATACATACTCAGCTTGTCAAATCTCTGATCCAAGAAAACTTCCTGACGTCTACCCAACATAGATTTCGGCCAAACCACAGCACTGTCACTGCTCTTCTGTCTTTCATTCATACTGTCGCAGAGGTTAGAAACAACAATCAACTGGTATCCTGTGTATTCCTTGACCTCTCAAAAGGCTTTGATACTGTATGTCACTCTAAGCTACTTTCAAAAACTATCTGATCTCAACCTCTGCACCTCGCTATTCACTGGTTCTCCAGCTATCTTACAATAGGCTTCAGTCGGTCAGATGGCATACTTCCTGCTCCCCCTTCTTACCTAATCAAACAGGTGTCCCCCAAGGCTCTATTCTAGGGTCCCTTCTCTTCAACATCTTTACTAACAACCTCAACTCCTCCTCCTGCAACTCCTCTCTAATTCAATATGCTGAAGACTCTACTCATCGCCTCCTCAGACAACATCAATCACCTGCACTCTCTTACCCAAAACTCATTCCTTACTGTTGAAAGATGGCTTATAGATAACCAACTCATCTTAAACCCCCCAAAAAATAAACTCCTTTTACTCCACAAATCGTTCTCCCATCACAAAACTTCCCACACCATCTCATCACTCGACAACACCATCATCAAAGCAGAATCTGACGCTAAGCTCCTTAGTACCATAATTGATGAGCAATTAAAATTCGACCTTCATATTCAACAGTGTATTAAAAAGACACACCAAACATTGGGACTATTTTATAGGAACAAAAATTCCTTTCATCTGACTCCAAAGTCTCACCTGCTCAGGCATTCCTCCTTCTCTGCATACTGTATGCCACTCCAATCCTTGCAAACTTACAAACCATTTTAATCACCAGGCTAGAACAAAGACATAATAAAATAGCTAGATTTTCCTCTAACCAGCCCTACAACTCTCACTACTGCCTTGCTCTAAAGAAGCTGCAATGGCTTGAATTTCCCCAACTGCTTCTGTCCCATTTACATAGGTTCATAGGTTAGTACTGGGCTAACTGCCCTTGCAAGCCATTTTAAGCCTAGCCAGTTATCCCTTGTGAGACTCAAACCATGTACCTTGTGTTTATAAGGCAAACACCTTAACCATTAGGCCACCCTCCCAACTCCATACTTAAGCCTACTGCCAGCCCTTTCCTCTCCTCTCTAGTACCCTTCTATACCCTTAACCGCTCACTGAGCAGCTCAGACCAGCAGTTCCTTACTATTTACAAAGGTAACTAAAACATTGGCAAACTGTTATACAAATACAGTCTCCCAATGCTGGAACAAGCTCCCATCTAACATAAGGTACATCACACACACTAACAATTTTAAAAAAAAAAAAAAAAAGGGTTAAAAAACTTGCTATACAAGTCATGGTTCTGCCCCTGCCAGGATCCTACATAAATGCCCCCTCTTTGTTTGTCTTCCTTTCTTAGTTTTACTGCTCAAATTACCCACCTCTCTAACCCTCTCTAACTGATGATACAATCGAACTGACCCTCTCTAACTGATGACACAATCGAACTGTAGGGCATCTGTCATTCACATTTTAACTGCGCTTCATATTAGTATCTTTACTTTTATGACTATATAAAACTTATTTCCTTCTTATGTTTAATAATTGTATCTTTATGTCAATGTAATTTTCACTTGTATATAACTTTTCCTCTTGACTAGTCAAGGTCTTTAACTGTCTTTTGTTAATTCAAATTCTGAACTGCATGTTTTATGTCACTACTCACTATTTATTTTTGTTGTTAGACCCAAATGTAAATTTTTATATTATTTTTTGTTGTTAAACTCAAATGCACGTTTTTGTATAATTTTGTATTTTACTGTATTTTGAGCATTTCTCCTCAGGTCTCCATTGAAAACGGGGTCCTGGCTCAGTTGGTTAACAAATGTCAAATAAATAAATATTGTCACAAAGGCAGCCATAACAGAGTTTGCAAGGCTGCAACTGGGAGTGAGTCAGGGCATAAACACTACGCAAAAGCAATATGACACTGCATAACTGTCCTCAATCTCCTTACCAGCCCCCCATGCAGGTCAAGTAAAGTCTGGGGGAGGCTAAGGTGGGTCCAATAGGCCCACTCAGTGAGAACGTGAGCTGGTGGTGGGCGAAGGGCAGCTGTGGGGTGGGGTACAACATTATAATGCACCATACTAATAAACTCACCCTTTCCACTGCTGGGTGATAGCACCACAAAGCTGTCCTCTACCACTCCCAGTTCTTTTCGCCACAATCCTAATATACTAAAACAGTTCTCAGTAGACTAACAGTTCCTCTAGGTCTGTCCCCACCTTCTCCCCTCCTGCATTTCACTGTACAAACATAGTATCATTTAGTTTTTATCAAGTATGCAATGACTATGCAAAACTGATGTTACTGCCACAGAAATATGTATCCCTTCTGTAACTGTTATCTCCTGGATGTGCTGTAGGATTAGTTTTGTCTTGTGTCTCATGTCAGGCTGAACCTGAAAACATACTTCTCAAGCTCATAGCACAAGAAATTTTTACAAGGCCAAAAATGGGAGGATATATACCCAAAATTTGGGACAAATTTTAAATATTGCTCTTACAAACTTAAGTTGACAGAATAATAGGATTTGCATTAGCATGCACTTTCTAAAGGATATGAAGTCTGAAACTTAAATATCTGTCATTATTTAACAACTTCAGTCTTAAAAGATTCCCCATAAAACTTCCTTCAGATGGTTTACAGAAAAACAAATAACATGGTATGGTAAAAAATGGGATAGCCCCCTTTTTGCTGAAAACAGAAGTTAAGTATGTCATATGATGAGTTTTACTTTTTTTCAGTAAATCTAAAAAAGTGTAACACACCTCAGGATAGAAGGGGTCACATGTGCAGGATCCATACAGCTCCTTAGCTGTTCTCTGTCTCATTAGCAGTGAGGCCAATTCAGGTTGGTACCAGAGGTCTCGATGTCATCCAGTCAGGCTCTACAACTTTTGTGATGGTTGTTGGAAGACAAGACAGGAATTTGATGATTGCCATGGATCATTTGGAAACAGCTTCATACAAAACAGAGCTTATCACTTCATTAATACCGGGCATATGCATGCACACGGAGTAAGGTGGCCCTTCTCTGTGACAGATCATCTCTTGTGTGTTGTTAGAATCGCACAATGCTCATGTAAGTTACGAAAGGGTAGGTATGCAATCTGCAACCATAAACTGATTTCAAAGGGCCTGAAACAGGAAAATATCACACCAGGACAATTAACTAAAAAATGCACTGTAGGAGTAGGTGAGCCAGTATCCAGGAAAAGGACAGAAGATGAACACTTAGCCCAAGGTGCTTAAGAGGCATTGAAGGTATTGCCAAAGGTTTTCTGTAATAGGTACAAGACACCATGGTATGCTTTTTACCACTTCTTTGTGTGGCATTCAGGGTTTTGGCAATTTTACTCTCAGGCAAAACATAAAATTCCATGTTTTTACCAAGGATGGAAGTCAGTTAACAGAAAATGGGATCTGTGCGTTTTTTGCAAAGTCTAGTATAGATCAGAAAACAAAGACATGTTGGTTGCAGCTGTATGCTACTGCAGAACATTGGTGGAGTATAGAATTTGTTGTACGACAATTTCAAAGTGCTTGGCTGAAATAATAGAGTTCAATATTTCTGTTATGAGCAGAGTACCTTCCTACATCACTTTGGAGAAGTTCTTTACATAAGGACAGACGCTGTTGCACTAGATGTCAATATGTACAGACTGCATTCGGTTCATTTAGGCAAAATGTTGCAGCATCAGAACAGTATTAAACGTGAGCCACTGAACATCCAGGGATTAAAGATTTCTTGATGTCTCTCTCTCTCTCTCTCTCTCTCTCTCTTTTATTTTTCTTTTCAGCCAATTCGGTGCCAGGAAGGAATCCGTAATTGGTAGAGCACTGCTACATCAAGAAACGTAAAAATGTCTTCAGTGGGAAGGACTGAAGACATGACACCTCAAGAAAACTATTGAGCAGCATGCAAAAGGATGGAATCAATCTCCAACAATAGCTTTGATATGTTTAGGAGAAAACGATTTCTTCAATGTGCCTAATACATCTGCGACATTTGATGAATAGGCAAAGAAAAGCAGCTTCCAAACCATTTGGTACTTAGAGGAGAGTATCCATGTATCCATTCTGACCACAAGTGCGATTCTGACTACCTAATACAGGGCTGTGATAGGTCTTGTAGTAGATGTGTCTGAATGAAGGGAAGATGCTCTTACCTCCTTTTGTATGGGAAAGAAGCACTGCAAAGGGAGGCCAGAGTTTAGTGGAGGAGAACATGTGACTCCTTATCAAATTCTTCCACAAAACTGATTGCTCTGGGGCAGGTCATGTGATGGTTTAGCCAGGCCTCTCTTGGCAGACTGTAAGGTGGGCCTTCATAAGACTGTTGATGTGATATGCAAAGCATAGTTTTCAACCTTTCTTATTCAAAATGTGTGGTACAGTGTGAAAAAGTATGCAAAGTGTGTGAAGTGATCAAATATGGGAACAGAAGTACAAAACACAGTGAAATCAAGAAGAATACATTTCATGTCTGCACATTTCAGAGCATTGTAATTTATTACAAATTCTTTTAATTTCATGGGGCTGTCTGGAGCATTGACATGTAGTTTAGAGCAGTTTCACTGCCAAAATAAGTGACTTACCTCATGCGTTACACTTGAGAATCAAGATACAAAGTGGTACCTTGATTCTGGTGCTGAGGCCCAGATACTTGGAGAACAATCAGCTTCGCAATCGTGTGATTTGGTGATGTCTCCCCAAAATCCTGCCATGTACACACCTCTAGAATTTCATGTTAATTGGATGTATAAGCACATAGCTGCAGCCATGTAACTCCAGTTTTAAGTCTGACTTGATTTATTTATATGAATGTACCCAAACATAGACTGGAAAAACTACTCATGCCAGAACACAAATGCCCAGAGGTTCCTCAACTTTGTCAATCCAAATGCCTTGGACCAGCTGGTCGACACCCCCTCAAGAGGTGATAATATCTTGGACTTGGTATTAACCAACATGAGTAACCACTGCAGCATCCCTACAGTATCATGATTTCTGGTAAGATCCGACCACAAAGCAGTTAATTTCGAAGTCACTATCTCCACCAACCCCCACCCCCAGCTAGAGTCAAACAAAAAAAATTCTCCAAAGCTGATGACAGCCTCCTGAGGGAAGGTATAAACAGCTTCACAGCCCCCTCCCCCTCTTTAGGAACTGGCACCATTATCCAAAACTACACCAAAGCACTATATGACCATTTATACAGATGCATGGAATCAGGAATAACCAATAGGATAAAACCATCCTCCACAAGGAAGAGTAAACCTGTCTGGTGGATATCTGCAATAAATAAACTAACAAAAGGAGAAAAATGCTGTCCAGGACGAAGAAGGAGCAGGTGCCCAGTTGGAAGCAATCTCTCCTTAGCCTGAACAAGCAAATAACAGCACTAGTGAAATCCTCCAAAGCAAACTTTGAGTCCAAATTGGCCACATCTATTACAGACAGTCATAAGGCCTTCTTCACATATGTCAGCAACCTCAAAGGAAGCACCCAGATCTGTTCAGAACTGGTGGTCAAGGACACCACATGTACAAATACTGTAAATATAACCAAGTTGCTGGCTGACATTCAGTGAAAGCTTCATCCCCTGTTCCCCCATCAGTAAATCAGGACCTCCCCAGTACCTGCTCCCTTTCCCTTATATTTAGGGAACAGGTCATCACTGCTCCCTCAAAGGCAACAAAAATACAGCCTCTATGGGACCTGATAACATCCCAGGCTGCATCCTACATGACCTCAGGCAGAAACTTGCAACACCATTAGGCAGCCTATTCAACCGAAGCCTGGGTACTGGCTTCATCCTAGCTGAGTGGAGGACAGCCACTGTCATCCCTTTGCACAAAGGTGGAGCATCCACTGATCTGGGAAATTATAGACCCATTAGCCTAACTAGACTGATCTGCAAGGCCATGGAATGGACTATCATGGACCTCATTAACAAGGGCATTGGCAGCCTCCAAATACTCAATCCCACATAGTTTGGCTTGATAAGGGGAGGTCATGTCTGCTAAATTTAGTTGATTTCTTTGAGACAGTCACCAAAGCCGTGGACGAGGAGAAGATGATGCACACAGCCTACCTTGAACTGGCCAAAGCCTTCGATACTATTCCCCATTCAAGCATAATAGATAAACTCTCTAAACTAGGCAACAATCTATATGTTACCAGATGAGTATCAAACTGAATTACTAATAGAACCCACCTAGTCGAAATAGGGGAAGCCACCTCAAGCAGTAGACCCATAACAAGCAGCATACCCCAGGGACTGGTCTTGGGACCTCTGTTATTTGGGATACACCTTTCTGAGGTGCAGGGCAAAACCAGTGGGCTATGGCTGACCAAGTTTGCAGATGACTGAAAGCTGGGTGCTGTCATCAATCCCCCTAGTGATGTGAACATCGTCCAAGAGGATCTCACCCAAACAAATGACAGGTGCCAGAAACATGGCCTCAAGCTGAATACCAAAAAATGCATCATCATCCCCTTTGGGGAGAGTGACGTCCCCACACATTATCATATTAATAACAATGTCTTAAGCATGCAATCAGTCGTGAGGGATTTGGCACCCAGGTTGATAGCAACCTGACTTTTGACCACCATGTTGTTTCCGTTGTACAGTAAGCTGTCTACGTGGCCCACCTCATAAGTCAGGGTATCTCATCCAGGGACAAGGAGGTCATAACACCCCTGTATGCTTCCCTTATAAGGCCCATTATTGGGTGCAATGCCCCTTTCAACATGTACCTGACAAAGCACATGCAGCAGCTGGAGTGACCAGAGGTTCCTCACCAGGAGAATACAGGATCTCAAACATCTACCATACAAAGAAAAGCCCTGTCCCTCTACTCAGTTTCATACAGACTCCTCAGAGGCGACCTCTGTCTGGCATACAAAGCAATCTCAGACCCTGTCTTGAGAGGACTGCTGCATATCTGCAAGTCTAGCTCCACTTGAGTAACTTGCATGGGTGACCTCAACCTGGTCTGTGATATCAATAGGACTTGTTGGTGGGACAGATTTGTGTCCCAGTGACTCCCCCATCTATGGAATAGACTCCCTCTCCACGTCAAGCAGAGTCCCTCATTATCCCTTTTTAAGTGCAACCTGGATAACTGGATGGGAAACAGAAAATACACCCCTGTGATTCCATTTGTGTCCCTGCTGGATAGGGGCATCAGGTGCTGGCTTGTCTAAACATGGACTAAACTCTTGGCAAGGCTTATAAGGGCTACAGGGCTAATAGCCTAGTAACTTTCTATAATCACTTTTGCTGCCTTACAATGCTCAAGTCTCCAGGCCGTTTCTTGGCTGGGGTCAAAAGGTTTCATCTGCTAATACTTTTAGTACCTCTGACATCACCATCAGGTGCATAATGAGGAATTTGGAATCTATACTGAGAGAAACAATATCTCACCATGCTCCTGCCAGAAACAACCTATACGTAAGGTTCTGTCTAGAAAAGGTGGGACCTTGCTCACTTCTAACAATCACAGCTGCACTTCTGGGATGAACATTCAAATCACAGTGACTGTTTAGAGGAAGAACTCAGCTAACTAAATTTGTTCTGTTTGAATTAATGATCCTGTACTTTCCTTACAGAAAGAGGACTATTGGCTGTAAATGATCTGAAAATAAAACATTTTAATAAAAAATACTAATATACTGAACAACATCATGCCTGTTAGCCTGTGATTCCTGGACAGACAGGCTTGGTGAAACAATACCATAGGTAGATCATACAGCTCATGTCAGAATTATATTTAAAACAACAACTATCCCTTCAATCTGACAGTGGCACTGAAATGGGTGCAGCTGATGTAGTTGTTAACTGAAAATGCAGTTATTAGCAGTAGAAACAGACACACATCAGCTGGGGTTTCACAGTGCTTATTGCTTGGGTCTCTATTTTAGTTCTTAACTTCATTGCCTTTTGTGTGAGATCTGCAGATCTCCCTGTGTTTGTGAGAGTTTTTACTGGGAGCTATGATTTCCTCCTTCATCACAGAGGCATGTCATAGGTGAATGTATGTCTACACTCCCAACAGACTGACTTTTAATCCGGAATAATTTTCTCTGTTTGAGGTTCAGTCAGGACGAGATAGAATCAATCTGCACCATGAAACTGAAATAGATAAACCATGTTACTGGACAAAGGAAGGAAGGAAGACAATCCAAAAACCTCATATTATAACATAAGATTGTACCATGAGATGATAATTTTCCTCCTAGATAATAGTAATAAACTTAAGAAATCTTCACCTAGTGTATATTAAATTTAGGGATCCAGCTTGTACATAAAATACTAGATATGACAGGGAGTGTACGACCTTCTAGATGTGTATGCACCAATGAAAGTGCATTGAAAGTAGATATTAAATTGCTAATATATTTTAATTAGTGAATTAGCATTTTTCTTAATAATGGACCTAAATGGTTAGATAATGGTTAGATAATTTCTAAGGATTTACAAAGAAAACAGTTCAAGTCACAAGTCTATAGGAAAAAGACATTTTGTAATGCCTATTTACATTTTCAGAGTAGTCATCCTTTCACACAAAAAGTAGGCATTGTCAAAGGGCAAGCTATTAGACTTGCGCGTATGACTTCAAAAAAGGAAGATCTAAAAGTAGAATTTAATTCCTTGAGAAAAATGTTTTTGGAACGTAGCTATCCAAAAGATTTAGTGGATTCCATACTGGAAGAGATCTACAATGGGTGGGGGACAAAATACTTTCCACTTCTAGGTGATAGTGAATCACTTGAAGGTATTTCACAAATGAGAATGGATAGGATTTCAACAGGTGACAATTTTCATACAGCATGTATTTTACAACACAATTCTAGATCTGAACAAATCCGTAAAATTTATAAACAAAATTGGAATATTTTTAGAACCAATGAAGAAATATATAAAAAACTGGGAAGCCAACCTAGGTTTGTAAATAAGATAGGGCAAAATATAAAACAGTTGTTAGAAAATAAACCAGTTTCTTCTACCATAGAGTTACAAGGTACCAGGGCATGTGGTATGTGTCATTATTGTTCATACATTTATCAGGAACCTAGTATAGTCCTGAATAATTGTATGAAGAGTATGGTGTTTTTTAAAAAAGGTAACTGTAAGACAAAGGGAGTGGTATATTTGGCACTGTGTAAAACGTGCCATTATTATTATGTTGGCAAAACTGAACGTATGTTAAAGTGTAGAATATACGAGCATTTAAATGATATTAAAAATTTAAAGAATACAAATGCCTTATATAAACACAGTATTGTCTGTGAAAACTTCGACAAATTCTTTTTTGGTATTCTTGAAGTTGTGAAAGTGGACACTAGAGGGGGTGATTGGAAGAACATCTTAAAAAAGAAAGAAAGTTACTGGCAATTTAGGCTGGCGTCCACATTCCCACCAGGTATAAATGACAGTGTTTCTTTAGTGCCCATCCTAATTGAAAGAGCAAATGATATAAAATAGGAAGAAACACATTCATATATACAAAAGAAAACAAAAAATATGAAACAATAAATTAATTAAAATATTTATTCAAATGTAATAGTACTGAATGCATCAAAAGTACTAAATATTTTTAAGAATGATATTTAATTGATATTTTATGCCTATATTGGAGTATAAATTTCTGATGTTTTTCTTATATTTTATTACATTGTATATATTCTAGATGTTTTAATCTATTCAAACAAGTACTGAATTCAAAAAATACTTTTAACATTGTGTAATTCATTGTGGAACCAGGATCAAATGTGTATATCTTTAAGAAAAGCATTTTTTATAAATATGTCATGGTGACATCATTTAATTGTTTAATTACAGTTGATATTTAAATGAGTCTTTGGTTTTAAAGCACTGTTTCTGATGAAGTCTCACTTCGAGATGAAAGCGCTTAAACCTGTTTCCAATCTGTTTCATTTTTTGTTATTTGGTGAATAAAGTGGAGTTTCTACAAGTGTTTTCAAGCCTTGGAGTTCCTGCCATAATACAACATTTACGGATTTTGTTAGTTGACGTCTGCTGCTTTTTTACCTGGTTAGATAATGTTCCCATAATTATACAAAGCTTCCTATCACACTAAAATTCTGAATTAACCCATTAACCCGCCTCATACAAAGAGATGCTTCCTCCAGCTTCCAGCAATCTATAGACAGTTCAAATGACCCATTCAATGGCATGCCAAGAGTAATTAATTCATTACCAATAAAACTTAGTTTCTGTGTACTAGCTAACTATGTAAATAATAACTAAGTACCTAGAACCCTGCAGTACATATGTAATGTGGATATACTACATACCTTTAACACTGAAAACCAGGATAACCTTGTATCAGTAGGGAAGCGGGTAGAGACCCTGTTAGGTTCTTGTATGAGGGGCTGGAAACAACCACAAAGCAAGACAAGTATGTGTTAAGAACAATCACAATTGACCAAGGACTGCTCTGAAACTGTAAGTCTTGTCTTAATTTCTCAGGTGGAAAACCAGGATAACCTTGTATCAGTAGGGAAGCGGGTAGAGACCCTGTTAGGTTCTTGTATGAGGGGCTGGAAACAATCACAAAGCAAGACAAGTATGTGTTAAGAACAATCACAATTGACCAAGGACTGCTCTGAAACAGTAAGTCTTGTCTTAATTTCTCAGGCAGAAAACCAGGATAACCTTGTATCAGTAGGCTACTGTGGTATAGTTTAAATAAACAAACACACAGTATTGATCAGTTATGGATACTATTTGCTAACAGAAGGGAATAAGAGAAAGTGGAAGATGTGTGTGGTGGTGGTGGTGGGGGGGGGGCTGCTTACAGCCAAAGCACACTGCTCTCCAGGGGAAAATGAAGATTGGCTCAAACAGTTAGACACATACTCAAAGTTAACTGTAGCTGTTTGCAGACAGTTCAGACCCGGACTGCACTTTTCTTATAGGAATGTTAAAGGTGGTACCGCAGTTGAATACTTAAGAGTGGTGTTAGGTCTAGAAAAGAAGAGTACAGAGAGGAATAAGCACTTTTGAGATGGTAAATATATATTATAAAGATTATAAAAAACACACTAAGCAAATAGCTACCACATGCAATGTTCTGAACCACTACTTAGTATATGCAGATACTGAGGCAATTGGAAGAACATTAGAAAACAAAAACCAGACAGTTATGCAGCCAGCGATAAAAATATAGCGAGCAGCAAACTGTCGTGGTTCTCCAATGTGATTCTATCCACCAGTAACAGCACAAACTTATAGAAATAATTTAGACACTAGTATGAGCTGTCTACACACAACACAATTACATGAATAACATTAGTGAACAAGGTGCAGCTATGCAAATAGACCATACATATTATTATACTAGTAACAACTTGGTGCATGCCATAGTAACATCAAAAATAAAGCATAAAACATATTAGATGTCTAACACAATTCAACATAAACATATACAGTTGTAAAATGTCTAATACAATTCAACATAAATAGGCATGTACAGTTGTAAAACACTTACTGGAGAGACACTGAGCCTTCATGGGGCCTGTAGCAGAGTGGATTGTAGTTTTACAAATGGTGCCTGCCACAGGTAATATTTATTAACTCTGGGATTGTCTTAAGGTAATAAACAGGGAAATGGAGGAGAGAACAAGGGTGTGAGCAGGCAGTTCTTTGTACTGCTGCTAATGACCCAAAGCAAGACAAGTATGTGTTCAGATCAATCACAATTGACCAAGGACTGCTCTGAAACTGTAAGTCTTGTCTTAATTTCTCAGGTGGAAAACCAGGATAACCTTGTATCAGTAGGGAAGCGGGTAGGGCCCCTGTTAGGTTCTTGTATGAGGGGCTGGAAACAATCACAAAGCAAGACAAGTATGTGTTAAGAACAATTGTAATTGACCAAGGACTGCTCTGAAACTGTAAGTCTTGTCTTAATTTCTCAGGCGGAAAACCAGGATAACCTTGTATCAGTAGGCTACTGTGGTATAGTTTAAATAAACAAACACACAGTATTGATCAGTTATGGATACTATTTGCTAACAGAAGGGAATATGAGAAAGTGGAAGATGTGTGTGGTGGGGGGGGGGGGGCTGCTTACAGCCAAAGCACAGTGCTCTACAGGGGAAAATGAAGATTGGCTCAAATAGTTAGACACATACTCAAAGTTAACTGTAGCTGTTTGCAGACAGTTCAGACCCGGACTGCACTTTTCTTTTAGGAATGTTAAAGGTGGTACCACAGTTGAATACTTAAGAGTGGTGTTAGGTCTAGAAAAGAAGAGTACAGAGAGGAGTAAGCACTTTTGAGATGGTAAATATATATTATAAAGATTATAAAAAACACACTAAGCAAATAGCTACCACATGCAGGACAATGTCCTGAAGCACTACTTAGTATATGCAGATACTGAGCCACTTGGAAGAACATTAGAAAACAAAAAACAGACAGTTATGCAGCCACAGATAAAAATATAGCGAGCAGCAATCTGTCGTGGTTCTCTAATGTGATACTATCCACCAGTAACAGCACAAACTTATAGAAATAATTTAGACACTAGTATGAGCTGTCTACACACAACACAATTACATGAATAACATTAGTGAACAAGGTGCAGCTATGCAAATAGACCATACATATTATTATACTAGAAACAACTTGGTGCATGCCATAGTAACATCAAAAATAAAGCATAAAACATATTAGATGTCTAACACAATTCAACATAAACATAGACAGTTGTAAAATGTCTAGTACAATTCAACATAAGTAGGCATTTACAGTTGTAAAACACTTACTGGAGAGACACTGAGCCTTCATGGGGCCTGTAGCAGAGTGGATTGTAGTTTTCCAAATGGTGCCTGCCACAGGTAATATTTATTAACTCTGCGATTGTCTTAAGGTAATAAACAGGGAAGGGGAGGGGAGAACAAGGGTGTGAGCAGGCAGTTCTTTGTACTGCTGCTAATGAGCCAAAGCAAGACAAGTATGTGTTAAGAACAATCACAATTGACCAAGGACTGCTCTGAAACTGTAAGTCTTGTCTTAATTTCTCAGGTGGAAAACCAGGATAACCTTGTATCAGTAGGGAAGCGGGTAGAGACCCTGTTAGGTTCTTGTATGAGGGGCTGGAAACAATCACAAAGCAAGACAAGTATGTGTTAAGAACAATCACAATTGACCAAGGACTGCTCTGAAACTGTAAGTCTTGTCTTAATTTCTCAGGTGGAAAACCAGGATAACCTTGTATCAGTAGGCTACTGTGGTATAGTTTAAATAAACAAACACACAGTATTGATCAGTTATGGATACTATTTGCTAACAGAAGGGAATATGACAAAGTGGAAGATGTGTGTGGTGAGGGAGGGGCTGCTTACAGCCAAAGCACACTGCTCTACAGGGGAAAATGAAGATTGGCTCAAACAGTTAGACACATACTCAAAGTTAACTGTAGCTGTTTGCAGACAGTTCAGACCCAGACTGCACTTTTCTTATAGGAATGTTTAAGGTGGTACCGCAGGTGAATACTTAAGAGTGGTGTTAGGTCTAGAAAAGAAGAGTACAGAGAGGAGTAAGCACTTTTGAGATGGTAAATATATATTATAAAGATTATAAAAAACACACTGAGCAAATAGCTACCACATGCAGGACAATGTCCTGAAGCACTACTTAGTATATGCAGATACTGAGCCAATTGGAAGAACATTAGAAAACAAACACCCAGACAGTTATGCAGCCACAGATAAAAATATAGAGAGAAGCAAACTGTCGTGGTTCTTCATTTTGATTCTATCCACCAGTAACAGCACAAACTTATAGAAATAATTTAGACACTAGTATGAGCTGTCTACACACAACACAATTACATGAATAACATTAGTGAACAAGGTGCAGCTATGCAAATAGACCATACATACTATTATACTAGAAACAACTTGGTGCATGCCATAGTAACATCAAAAATAAAGCATAAAACATATTAGATGTCTAACACAATTCAACATAAACATATACAGTTGTAAAATGTCTAATACAATTCAACATAAGTAGGCATTTACAGCTGTAAAACACTTACTGGAGAGACACTGAGCCTTCATGGGGCCTGTAGCAGAGTGGATTGTAGTTTTACAAATGGTGCCTGCCACAGGTAATATTTATTATCTCTGGGGTTGTCTTAATGTAATAAACAGGGAAGGGGAGGGGAGGGGAGAACAAGGGTGTGAGCAGGCAGTTCTTTGTACTGCTGCAAATGAGCCAAAGCAAGACAAGTATGTGTTAAGAACAATCACAATTGACCAAGGACTGCTCTGAAACTGTAAGTCTTGTCTTAATTTCTCAGGTGGAAAACCAGGATAACCTTGTATCAGTAGGGAAGCAGGTAGAGACCATGTTAGGTTCTTGTATGAGTGGCTGGAAACAATCACAATTGACCAAGGACTGCTCTGAAACTGTAAGTTTTGTCTTAATTTCTCAGGTGGAAAACCAGGATAACCTTGTATCAGTAGAGAAGGGGGTAGAGACCCTGTTAGGTTCTTGTATGAGGGGCTGGAAACAATCACAATTGACCAAGGACTGCTCTGAAACTGTAAGTCTTGTCTTAATTTCTCAGGCGGAAAACCAGGATAACCTTGTATCAGTAGGCTACTGTGGTATAGTTTAAATAAACAAACACACAGTATTGATCAGTTATGGATACTATTTGCTAACAGAAGGGAATATGAGAAAATGGAAGATGTGTGTGTGTGGGGGGCTGCTTACAGCCAAAGCACAGTGCTCTCCAGGGGAAAATGAAGATTGGCTCAAACAGTTAGACACATACTCAAAGTTAACTGTAGCTGTTTGCAGACAGTTCAGACCCAGACTGCACTTTTCTTATAGGAATGTTAAAGGTGGTACCGCAGTTGAATACTTAAGAGTGGTGTTAGGTCTAGAAAAGAAGAGTACAGAGAGTAGTAAGCACTCTTGAGATGGTAAATATATATTATAAAGATTATAAAAAACACACTGAGAAAATAGCTACCACATGAAGGACAATGCCCTGAAGCACTACTTAGTATATGCACATACTGAGCCAATTGGAAGAACATTAGAAAACAAAAACCAGACAGTTATGCAGCCACAGATAAAAATATAGCGAGCAGCAAACTGTCGTGGTTCTCCAATGTGATTCTATCCACCAGTAACAGCACAATAAATATATATTTATTAATATGGATAAAATCATCCAAAGCAAATTTTGAGAGAAAAATAGCTAAAGACTCAAAAGACAATCATAAGGCCTTCTTTAGCTATGTTAGAAACCTGGGAGGAAACTCCCAGATATGCTCAGAACTAGTTCAAAATGATGTGAAGATTACTGATCCTACAGACATTGCCAACATACTGGCTGACAGGTTCAGTGCAAACTTCTCCCCACCCCAAAAGGAGAGATATCTATACCAAGCGATTTCAGCCCCGCAAACACCTCCAACGCCCAAGTGAGAACTGCTCTCTCCAAAGCAAAATACACAGCATTCATGGGACCTGATGGTGTCCCCGGCTGTGTGCTCCACGAACTCAATGAGGAATTAAACCCACAGCTAGGACAGCTGTTTAATCATAGTCTTACCTCTGGATACGCACCCAGGAGTGGCGCACTGCAACTGTGGTCCCACTTCACAAAGGCGGTGCCTCCACCGACCCTGGAAATTACCGGCCCATTAGCTTGACAAGCCTTATCTGCAAAGCCATGGAGAGGATCATAATGGACCTCATAAATAAAGACATAGGAATTTGCAGACTTTGGATCCATCCCAGTTTGGCTTTGTCAAAGGCAGATCATGCCTTCTAAACTTGGTTGACTTTTGAAACAGTCACCAAAGCCATTGATGAGGGAAAGGCAGTCCATACAGCCTACCTCGATCTGGCGAAGGCCTTCGATACAATACCCCACTCGGGTATCATTGAAAAACTCATCAGCTTAAATGTTAACCCATACATCACAAGATGGGTTGCAAACTGGCTGAGTGACAGAACCCACAGGGTCAGAGTTGCTGGCGCCATGTCAGACTCAAAGCCTGTCACAAGTGGTGTACCACAGGGCTCAGTCCTGGGCCCACTCTTGTTTGGCATCTACTTTTCCAGTACAAGCAAACACAGGAGGGTTATGGCTGACAAAGTTTGCAGATGACTGCAAACTGGGTGCCATAGTAGAAAACACATCTGACACAGATATCCTTCAGAAGGGTCTCACAGAAATGGATAACTGGTGCCAGAGCCATGGCCTAAAGTTAAATGCCAAAAATGCATAGTCATACCCTTCGAAAAACAAGGTTACCCCTAGCTACCAAATAGGTGGCAATCCACTGAGCACAGAAGAAGTTATCAGGGACCTGGGGACCCAGGTTGATAGTAGTCTGTCATTCGACACCCATGTAGCTAAAGTAGTTAGGAAGACCTTCTACATTGCCCACCTTATCATGAAGGGATTCTCATCTAGATCAAGGAGGTCATAGTCTCCTATACTCATCACTCATCAGACCAATGATTGAGTACAATGCCCCATTCGAATGTATCTGACCCGACACTTGCAGCAGCTGGAGAGGCCACAAAAGTTCCTCACCAAAAGGATAAAGGGTCTCAAACATCTGTCCTATGCTGCCCGACTGAAAGAACTCCAGCTCTATTCAGTCGCACCGCTTGCTCAGAGGTGACCTTTGCCTAACATACAAGGCCATGTCAAACCCAGATTTGATGAATATGCTTCACCTCAAAAAATCTAGATCTGTCAGAGTCACAAGGGCGCGAGACTTAAACCTCGACACGGCTATTAATAGGCTGTGCTGGAGGGATAGATTCATCACCCAAAGACTCCCTATGCTGTGGAATAAAATCCCGGTATATGTGAGGCAGAGCACCTCGCTGGCCTTGTTCAAGATAAATCTTGACCAATGGATGGGAGATCGCAGATATACCCCAGGGATTACCTCAGTGTCACTGCTCAACAGAGGCACAGCAAAATAATGGGTATAGTTCCCCATACTAAAGGGGTGGCGTAAGCCACAAAACTATGGGCTAGGCTTGTAAATGCCCTCGGGCAGATAGCCTAGTATGAACCTATGAACCTATGAACCTATGAACAAACTTATAGAAATAATTTAAACACTAGTATGAGCTGTCTACACACAACACAATTACATGAATAACATTAGTGAACAAGGTGCAGCTATGCAAATAGACCATACATACTATTATACTAGTAACAACTTGGTGCATGCCATAGTAACATCAAAAATAAAGCATAAAACATATTAGATGTCTAACACAATTCAACATAAACATATACAGTTGTAAAATGTCTAGTACAAATCAACATAAATAGGCATTTACAGTTGTAAAACACTTACTGGAGAAACACTGAGCCTTCATGGGGCCTGTAGCAGAGTGGATTGTAGTTTTACAAATGGTGCCTGCCACAGGTAATATTTATTAACTCTGGGATTGTCTTAAGGTAATAAACAGGGAAAGGGAGGAGAGAACAAGGGTGTGAGCAGGCAGTTCTTTGTACTGCTGCTAATGAGCCAAAGCAAGACAAGTATGTGTTCAGAACAATCACAATTGACCAAGGACTGCTCTGAAACTGTAAGTCTTGTCTTAATTTCTCAGGTGGAAAACCAGGATAACCTTGTATCAGTAGGGAAGCGGGTATGGACCCTGTTAGGTTCTTGTATGAGGGGCTGGAAACAATCACAAAGCAAGACAAGTATGTGTTAAGAACAATTGCAATTGACCAAGGACTGCTCTGAAACTGTAAGTCTTGTCTTAATTTCTCAGGTGGAAAACCAGGATAACCTTGTATCAGTAGGCTACTGTGGTATAGTTTAAATAAACAAACACACAGTATTGATCAGTTATGGATACTATTTGCTAACAGAAGGGAATATGAGAAAGTGGAAGATGTGTGTGGTGGGGGGGGGGGGGTGCTGCTTACAGCCAAAGCACAGTGCTCTCCAGGGGAAAATGAAGATTGGCTCAAACAGTTAGACACATACTCAAAGTTAACTGTAGCTGTTTGCAGACAGCTCAGACCCGGACTGCACTTTTATTATAGGAATGTTAAAGGTGGTACCGCAGTTGAATACTTAAGAGTGGTGTTATGTCTAGAAAAGAAGAGTACAGAGAGGAGTGAGCACTTTTGAGATGGTAAATATATATTATAAAGATTATAAAAAACACACTGAGCAAATAGCTACCACATGCAGGACAATGTCCTGAAGCACTACTTAGTATATGCAGATACTGAGCCAATTGGAAGAACATTAGAAAACAAAAAACAGACAGTTATGCAGCCACTGATAAAAATATAGCGAACAGCAAACTGTCGTGGTTCTCCAGTGTGATTCTATCCACCAGTAACAGCACAAACTTATAGAAATAATTTAGACACTAGTATGAGCTGTCTACACACAACACAATTACATGAATAACATTAGTGAACAAGGTGCAGCTATGCAAATAGACCATACATACTATTATACTAGAAACAACTTGGTGCATGCCATAGTAACATCAAAAATAAAGCATAAAACATATTAGATGTGTAACACAATTCAACAAACATATACAGTTGTAAAATGTCTAATACAATTCAACATAAGTAGGCATTTACAGTTGTAAAACACTTACTGGAGAGACACTGAGGCTTCATGGGGCCTGTAGCTGAGTGGATTGTAGTTTTACAAATGGTGCCTGCCACAGGTAATATTTATTAACTCTCGGATTGTCTTAAGGTAATAAACAGGGAAGGGGAGGGGAGAACAAGGGGGTGAGCAGGCAGTTCTTTGTACTGCTGCTAATGAGCCAAAGCAAGACAAGTATGTTAAGAACAATCACAATTGACCAAGGACTGCTCTGAAACTGTAAGTCTTGTCTTAATTTCTCAGGTGGAAAACCAGGATAACCTTGTATCAGTAGGGAAGCGGGTAAAGACCCTGTTAAGTTCTTGTATGAGGGGCTGGAAACAATCCCAAAGCAAGACAAGTATGTGTTAAGAACAATCACAATTGACCAAGGACTGCTCTGAAATTGTAAGTCTTGTCTTAATTTCTCAGGTGGAAAACCAGGATAACCTAGTATCAGTAGGGAAGCGGGTAGAGACCCTGTTAGGTTCTTGTATGAGGGGCTGGAAACAATCACAAAGCAAGACAAGTATGTGTTAAGAACAATCACAATTGACCAACGACTGCTCTGAAACTAAGTCTTGTCTTAATTTCTCAGGTGGAAAACCAGGATAACCCTGTATCAGTAGGGAAGCGGGTAGAGACCCTGTTAGGTTCTTGTATGAGGGGCTGGAAACAATCACAAAGCAAGACAAGTATATGTTAAGAACAATCACTATTGACCAAGGACTGCTCTGAAACTATAAATCTTGTCTTAATTTCTCAGGCAGAAAACCAGGATAACCTTGTATCAGTAGGCTACTGTGGTATAGTTTAAATAAACAAACACACAGTATTGATCAGTTATGGATACTATTTGCTAACAGACGGGAATATGAGAAAGTGGAAGATGTGTGTGGTGGGGGGGGGGGGCTGCTTACAGCCAAAGCACAGTGCTCTACAGGGGAAAATGAAGATTGGCTCAAACAGTTAGACACATACTCAAAGTTAACTGTAGCTGTTTGCAGACAGTTCAGACCCGGACTGCACTTTTATTATAGGAATGTTAAAGGTGGTATATATACCAACTCCGAGATCGCACTACAGTGAAGAAAGGGCAAATTTTCCGATCTTCTCTGTACTGTAATCGCACAAAACACAGTTCTTTTATCTGCATTTTCAGTTATAAGGCCATTCGATTAACAGCTTTTTCGATGTGGTAATATAGACCCGTTAGAGTAGACATGTAATGTATGTTGTACTAGGTACCTAGAACATAGACACATAATGCACGCTGTAATAGGTGCCTAGAACACTCTGGTAGAAGGTAGAAGTAATAGAAGTCTAAGTACTTAGAATACCGTGGTGAACATGTAATGTACTTGTGTTCTGCCTGTATATGGAGCTGTACAACTCTACATTAAATTTCTCTGCTACTAGATTTTGGTGCATTTATCCATAACTCTCAGCAGGATCAGTGATAAATACAGAAATAATCAGGAACACTTTTAAAATATTAGCACTACTAAACTGAGATGTTGACGGAAAAAGAAAATGTTGATTAATATGCATTTTGTGAAGTAAAAGAAGGCTATAGCTCTAATTATGGTCATTATTAAGTGTAAGTCACCACTTTTTCTCTAAAAGTCACCAGTTTTAGAAAGGATTAAGAGGGACAGAGCTAATATTTGAGTCAATATCTGGGACATTTGGAAGGTATGACTGTATTTAGAAGGAATGAAAGACTGGGTGTTGGTTTAATAACAAATGGTAGATTCACTTCCCTCATTTCTCCGTAAGAGTTGAATTGTTGTGTAATGAGTGTGGGAATGTGCTGCCATCAGGTCTGATAGTTGGTATGAGTGATGCCTTAGAGCTCAAAACAGTTTTAGTAGTTGAATGTAATGTATCATCAAACAGCAATAGATAGATAAATAAATAGGTTGTAAGTAACATTAAAAATTACAGAAAATGAGGCGTACAGTTTTGGCCACATTGTAATGAGTGACACATATGGTAGCTACAATTGTATTATGCTGTTTTGGTCTGGGTCATATTTTCTCCCAATTTGCGTATGTGATTTCATTGTGCAGTAGGGATGATGTTAAAATTATTTCTGTGCATGTTTATTAAAATATACATCCTGCATTTTGGACTCAACTATGCCCATAGTGCATACAAATATATTTGATTTTTCAGTAGACATTGTTATGTTTGAACTATTTCACTCTTTTATTTATTTATTTTTATTGATATTTGTTTATTTTAGTCATTACACACACATACACACACACACACACATTTGTCAGATTGCAGAGTGTTCAAAAGGTTACATTTTACATGCCATGCAAATGTTAACACAAATGTGTCCTAAAGTAACTGCCAAAATTTAGCCTTTCTGTATTGTCTTCAATGAACCGTGTAACTGCAATTCAGACTTGCATAGTTTACTGATGTCTGTTGTCATGTGTTTCCACCCATTCATCATATCTTTTGGTTTAATTTCTTTATTCATTTATTTTTTTGAGAATATCATTTTATAACTTTTTTCTGCATAAAATGTACTGTTTACAGATCCAAATATATGCAGACACAAAATACATGTTCTGTACTCGAAGGGAGAGAAAAAATAGTTTACTACATACCTCACAAATGCCCAGTTTTAACTCTTATTTTGGTTGGTTCCTCAAAAAATGTGTGTTTTTCTGGCAAATCACTGTGGACTGAAGTCACTAAATAATGTATATATTTGAGTTTCAGAGTTCATATCCTTTAGAAAATGTACACCAACACAAATCTTGTTATTCTAGCAACTTTATACGGTTGCAAGAGAAAAATTTAAAATGTGTCCTTATTTTTGGGTATTTGATCCCCCCCCCCTTTGTTTTAGGCTTTGTCTATGAATCTGGCATTGAGAGGTATGATTAGTCATGCCTAAATCTGGACATTCTGGCAAATTCTGGATGCTTGAGAGGTATGATTACCCCACGGTACTGTTAGCAGAGCTGCTAACAGTACAAAGTTAGACTTTGTTTTTCCTTGTCAGCAGTCTCAGCCTTCCTTCGCATTAGAAACCAGAGAAATACTAATGAATATTGATGAGGTGTAGCCCGTGGCTTATGAATATTCATTACATATTCATAGACAGTATTTGCAGGCAGGTGGTGGGTGGGGTTTGCTACTGTGCAGGTACAGTTATTCAGTAGTTATTCCCAGGAGCTGTCTGTTGTACTTGTCACTGTGTAGTTTGCAGATTGGCACAGAGACAGTTGTCATTCATTTCTGCTGCTTTATGTTAAGTGAAAGTCACATGGAAAGCTGTTGTTCCACCTGTGGAGACAACGCCAGAGCTGCTTTTCTTCAATCTCTTGGACCGTTGCATGCAGACCGACCTCTGACCCTGTGCACACCCGTAGGCTTAGAGGGGCTCAGCAGGAGGGTGTATGTCTGGTCACCTGTGGAGGGCAGAGAGTATGCATCTTGTCATTTATTTATCTGACTGGTCCGAAGGGACTTATATATGCAGGAGTGCAGGAAGTACTACACAAACCAGGAGAGGGACTGCCGTGGGTAAGAAGGTTTGGGGTATGAATCTCGTGGGTAATCAGAGTCCCATCAGGTTAAATAGTACCCTGAGAAAATCACACAGTCTGGATTGTATCCTGAATTTGTTTCTCCAGCCCCTACATAGCCCTATCAGCAGACATCTGGACAGTCTGAGCTCTGCACAACAAGGGAGAAGATACTTGTACCCCAAGGATGAGCAGTGCTCTGTTACCCAAAGTGTGGAGAATGGCACCGGTGACATGGCAGAGCTCCCTCTTGGTGAAATCAAAAGCGTAAAACACAAAATAATTTGTGGGCTAGAAAAAACACAAGCTTTCTGAGATGAATAATCCTGCAACTGAAACACCTGCTGGCATGAAGCATGTCACCAAGCATCACACAGCAGTTACATCTTTGTGGTGAGTGTGCGGTGATAACTTTATATGTTCTTAGGCATAACTAATCAGGTTTAAACTGAGAAAGGCAACATTTTGTGGTACTCATGCCTCTCAACCTCTTACCTCAAGAAATTTTAGGAAAAAGGCTATAATGGGGGGCAAAGGCCCCAAAATAGGGTCAGCATGTAACTATTGTTCTTGTAAACCAGAAAGTTGCAAGAGTAGCAGCAGTTGCGTTAGCATGCACTTTCTCAAGGATATGAGGTGTGTAACTCAAACTGTCATTTACGGATTCACTTCTCAGGCATTTGCTAGAAAACCACAGATTTTATGATGAACTGATCATAAATATGAGGCAAAATCTGGACAGTTGAGAGGTGCTGTTTACTCCTGTGTTTTTCATTTTTCTTTTCCCCCACTGCGCCCCCATTTAAAACATCCATCAGTAAGACACATAATAAAAGTGAATCATTTTTTGTAGCAGTGGGTCTCCAGTGATTGACATCCTTGGGCAGGGTGTCATAATGTTTGGTGCTGTCTCTGTCTCCCAATATAAAGGTTTTTAGAAACTTGTTCATCTGAAGGAATATGCTAACAGGATGGTTGTTTGTGTTACTTTGCACTTATAAAATATTCTTATGATGAATTAATTTGATTCACTATTATTTACAATGGATACCAGAAAAAATCTTAAAGGGACAATCTCAGCGTTTCTTTGTTTATATTCTGCAATGTTTACCTTGAGCAATGTGCAGTTCTGAGCATGCTCGAGACTTGTCTGCGTAGAGTGGGGGGGGTGTTACCTACCGGACGTTTCAGTCTTTTAATCACAGCCCTTTTTATCCTGATGTACGCACACCTTTTAGGTTGAGCCACTCATTATTTTAGCTTGTGCCTTGTTATTTTCTAATAAAGGTATGTTCTAAATGCTTTTAATGACCTGTCTTCTCCTGACTTCTAGTCATACCTCTCAAGTGTACATCATTACGAGGAATGTACCTCATTTGGGGTCTTAAAAAGTTCAATTTCCTCGAAGTTCCTCAAAGTTCCACATTGAAAGAGTCTGTCACACATTCAGTGTTAGGAATTTTTTTAAGTGAAATCCATGGTAAATGGAAATGAATCATATCAATTCATTAAAGGTTCTTCTTTATAAGTAAAACCAGCCTATGACCTTCCTAGTTGAAGTTGTTAGTAAGCCATTAATATGTGTTCCACATTTTGCCCATTTCTTCCACATTATGAGGGCGAGTGTTCCTCGTTTTCAAGATGGTCATGGAAGGTTGAGAGCTATGCTTCTAATTTCTGTGGAAAGAATTAGTAAACAAAATTATTTAGTCTTTTTTGAGCTGTTAATTAGCTTAGCCAGTGGCTTTTGTCTTCGACAAAAAATAGTACTTCATGGCTTTTACCTGCTGCTACTTTGGTAGAAAGCATGTGTGATTCAACTCACACACATTAGTACGTGAAGTTTTCAATTCCTTGCATTTCATGTTATTTAGTGCCCACTTTGGAATCCATATTGAATGCATTTTGTAGTGCAGGCATTGCATCTTGCTAAATTACTGGATCTGTTCTTTGTCAGTTTCTTTTGCTCGATGTATTTTAACAATCTTTGCAGTTTTTTTTCTCATTCAAAATGAGAAAGAAAGCATTTTATACCGTGTCTGGTAGTACAGTTCTCCAAAGTAGTATTATATAAGTTTTTTTCTATTACTTTCACTTGACCGATTATTTTTTCATGCTGAGTTCTGCATTTCCAAGTGTAGCTGCACCCTGTTATTTCATTAGTTTAGTTAGTCCTACAGGCTGCGATACAAATTTCTGTACTGGCAGAGAGATTATACAGCAAAATGACAGAAGTGCCACTTTATTTGAGCTGTATCATGCACCTCTGTTTCATATCACCACAGTAAAATGAAAGCTAAATGTAATACTTTCTTCAGTGCGTGCTCTAGACTGACTCCTCTACTGGCTTTTCAACAGTTTCAAACAGTGAGAGTCCCATGAGTGATGCCTTCATACCTTGCACTGAGTGTCCTGCATGTCTGCAGTTCATTTCAGCTGTTACTGTCTGCAGCTTTATACCATTCTGTTATACATCCCTGCCTTTCATTTTGTCCTGACCAGATTTCACTGTTTCTTGACTACCTTACCGGTTATATCCTTGAATTTCTGAGTCCCTTATTTTCTTTCCCAGTGGTTCCAAATATAATGCAATAATTAGGGAATGAAAACGCGTCCATTGCTCTGCTCCTAAAGTCCCAGCTTACTGTGCCAAACACTTTCTCTGCATCAGGATCAACAACAGTCGTATTTTCTTACATTCTGCTTCCCTCTGGATCATCAGTGTTCTGTTACTGCTGTCAAAAGTGTGCCTCCCCTCCACAAAACTACACTGATCCATATCTATCAATTTTGGAATTACATTTGCCATTCTTCTAGCCATTATAGACATAAACACTTTATAACCATGATTTAGTGTTGAAATGGGCCTGTATGAAGCTGGATCTGATGGATCTTCACCCTTTTTATGTATTACAGCTACCACTGCTTTCTTCCAGGATGCTGGTGTTTCTCCTCTCTAAATACTGTTAAACAAAACCTTCCAGATCTTTATCAGTTTTTTCCCTTCTAACGTTCAAACTTCCACAGGAATACCATCTGTTCCTGGGGACTTTCCTGCATATTGGTTATACGTCACCATTTGTTATCTCATCTCCTCCTGTGCTAACTAGTACTGGTCTATGAATTGGAGAAAATGCATGGATAATGAAACCAGTGTGAGACTAGGATAAAAATGTCCCCAGTACCTAAATGACCATGACCTACATTTTACCTGAGGCTATTTATTTTCATTTGGGAAAGTTTTCTTTTTACTAATACCCTCCCAAATCATGTTGCACATGAAGTTAGCAGTCTAGTGTAAGCCAGCGGTGATGCTTTGTGTACCGAGAGGTGGTCAGACATGCCACACTCCCAAAATCATTCACTATTTTCTCAACTACCCACGTAGCCTTATTGCAGAGGCATAGTAGATTTGGAGATTATCCTGACCAGGGTTCCAATGAACTACCAGGCACATGGACACACAACACAGTAAGAGCAAGCGAAGTGGAATTTCACCACACATTATGTCATTGGATGTGGGAGAAAATGTAGTATCAAAATTCACAAATACTTTCTCTGCATCAGGATCAACAACAGTGGTATCTTCTTATATTCTGGATCATCAGTGTTCTGTTAATACTGTCAAAAGTGTGCCTCCCCTCCACAAAACCACACTAATCCATATCTATCAATTTTGGTATTACTTTTGCTATTCTTTTAGCCATTATAGACATAAACACTGATTGTACAGATTCAGATAAAGTGCCATCATTTAGAACTGAACTGAAGACATAAGTAGTACAAGGCGGTAATGTTGATTACTTCATGACTGCTATTTTGGATATAAATTAGCATGTAGCTAATACGAAGATTCTGGTCCTCCAGAATAAGCTAACTAAAATGGTGTTTTCATTCATAATCCCATGACAGAGGTACAGCATACTCAATAAGTGATCTAAAGTAGGCTTTTTATTTGGTTTTATGAGGACTACTGAGCTGTTGACCTTGGAAAATGATAGTGGCACGCATCCTGCCTTATTATAATTTCTGCAGTAGTTAGAACACAAATGATGCTCAACAGCTCCTTGTAAAGAGTTTGGATAAGTGGAGTTTCCTTGCTTGTTTAAGATGCAGTAAGACAAAGGAGATATCAAGGCAATGTGTTTTTTCCTTTTCTCCATGTCAATATCATAATAAAAAAGAACATGTCAGACTTAGTGTTAGCATATAGTGCTGTATGTTTATATTTATATCCAAGGATCTGCAGTATAGCTGGTCTGTACTCATGGCAAAAAAAAAGTATTAGCAAAGTTAGGCAGCAGTATTATTGCAAGTTTTGTGAGACGATTCCATTATGTATGATCGAACTTACTTAATGTCGAACGTAAAATTGTATCATTAGAAAGTTCAAACATACATAATATTGAACAGCCTAAATACCAGACCTGCAAAAGGCTGAGAAAGGAAACTATTTCCTTTCCTGATCATTACATTACCCCCCACCCCCCACCCCCGCCAATAAATTTGTCTGAAGAGTATTAGTGTTACAGGAGGATTTTCTAAGGTAAGGTACGGTTAGGGTTAGCACCTATTAGTAAGTGATCACTGAGGACTAGGGTCATGTAATCCAGAGGCCTTGAGTGAAGTCTGGTATCCCAACTGTGACCCAGAGGGTGACAAGACTAACAAGAAACAGAAGACAAAGGATTAGTCCAGATAAAAATCACTTTAGCTATCAGATCTAAAAGACTCTCTATCTGATACTCTCCTTGTGGGAGTGTAAAGTTTCAAGTAGTTTATTCCTTTAAGCAGGTAGATGAACAAGTTTTCTTGTTTTAATACATTACATTCAACAGGTCAGTTATGTAGGTCAGTTACAGACAATGGTGAGAGGGTCCAGGGGAGCAGATTGGAAGAAGATCTGGGAGATGTAAGAACAAAGAGCCAATCCCGAAGCTTAGAGGTTAGTCCCTTATTTGCATACTTCTGAAAGACCCACAAGAGTTTACCAGCTCAGCAACCTGTGGAACCTTGTTCTTAGTTAAAAGTTTTTTTTATTTTTAACAAACAAAACATGACAACACACAAATAGCTACAATATAGACTTATATTTTTACATGTAATATGAAAGGCTGTGTCTGCCTTTGTGGGGTCATTCTCCTTGGAGCCAATTATAAAAAGTTTATTACAGAACATTTTCCAGTCTGACTTGTCCTTATTGATGCTGGTATCACATGTAATATGAGAGGCTGTGCCCACTTTTACGGGGCTCATATCTCCTGAAATACATTGTGAAAGACCAGTCTTCTTTTGTATAGCAACAAACTGAAGAACCAAACCAGCAAATGGAACAAGCAGGCACAATGTAGAAATACACCACTTTAATAGTTTAAAACCCCAGGTAAAACAATATTCCACAAGTTAAGCGCTTTCTTCCCCAACTGCAAGGGACTTCATCAGAACAAATGAATGCAACATCCCAGCCATTTTAATGTGTGTACCCCACCCCAATTAATCACGTTTAATTGTTTAGTTTAATAGAAGGCTTTACAACATGACAGGTAAGACATAATATAAACTCAACCTATACATGCTAAAAAAGTGTTGTGTGTATGAATTAAAACACTATCCTAAAATACTTTTTAACTTTAAAATACTAGCTATGCTAGTCATTTCATTAATTTCTGGATAGTCCACAGCATTCAAACACAGCTGCCATTTCAGATCACTGATGTCCAAATTTATATCTAGACATTTTCTCTGTATGTCTTTTTTTAAGCTGTTGTATTACCAGGAACTTAAAAGTATCATGATCACCATACAGAATGTACACAATGTCTAAATAACTTACCTATACAGCCTAAAAACACATATAGACTGGAAAAATAAACACTATATAAATATTATACATTCCTACACTAAATAAATAATGACTATATAAATAAAAACTACAACATCTTATAGTGATACCACAAGATTAACAGAATAAACTATAACATTTACATGTTTGATGATACACTACTTGATATTATACATTTCCAATGTTATGAAATTCGATGTTATGAGTTTTCAGTGTTTTGAGTTTCGATGTTATGGGCTTTAGATGTTTTGAAGGGGAACCATTGACTGTACTGTATTAGAACAAGAACAGTCATCCATCTAGAGTAAACTACTTCAAACATTAACAATGCATCTTTATTCTTCCTACAGGGAGGGTATCACACAGACAGTCTTCTAGATCGGCTACCTAAAGTGATTTTATCTGGACTAATCGTTCATACTGTGTACCTATTAGTAAGATGGTGGTGTGTGGGAGCAGAATAATCCTAGAAGGTCAGTATAAAATGTAATATATTGCCTTCCATAACTGGATTTTTGTGGAATTTGATATTATTTGTTTTGATTACAATATATCCAAATAAAGCATTTGTAAACATTTACAGCCTGTAACCCAGCATTTAGCACCACCACCCCGCTCTCTGTTTACTGAATGATAGATTGATTGTTTGATTGATTGGCAAGCAGAAGGCAACATTTACACATGACAGATAAGTACCTCAAAGGTAATAAATCAGTCTGATACTTTGGAGAAAATGTTGTCATTCCTGGTAAAACGGGGCAGTTATGATGTAGCAAATTAAACTGTTGAAATTTGAGTTTGCATTTTGTTTTATTGGCTGTTTGTGTTTTTATTTTCTGAACAGTAATGTTTGTTAGCTTCTGACAATGTTGTTTATCTTTCGGCTTTTCCTGGTTAGGGGTCGCCACAGCGGAACTCCGGTCCGCTAATGATTGGCAGTAGTTTTTTATGAACGCCGAGGTACCAGCTCAGTGTCCAACCTTCAACAAAGGCAAGCCCATTTGCGCATGTCTTTCGAACGTCACCCAACCGCGGGGAGGACATGCAGACTCCACACAGAAGGCACTCCCCGCACTTCAGCCGAGAATCTAACGGGAGAACCTCTTGCTGTGTGGCAACAACACTACCGCTGCACCACCGCAGCTCAGTTAGGTTCTGACAATAGTAGAATTAAAAGAAAGTATACTGACACAATATTTTATTATAAAGGACTCCTGTTTATGAATTCACACGTAAAAAAGATGGAGAACCTTTCAGCAACCAGAGCCATATCATGGTCAATTGGAGCCCTAGGCAGGGTACTGGATCAGGGTGCCCCACATACACCTAGCAGCCTCACCTTGCACACACACTAGCACCCTGTAGCATCTCCCATAACTTGCAGCCATTCCAGCATCCCATTACTTGGCTACTTCTCCCCTGTTACCATAAACACTTTTCAAACCAGTCAGTGTGCATACCAGTTTCTTCTTTACTTCTACGATGATTACAGATATTTGGATTTAATTTAAAACTTGTATTTCAAATTTTAAAGCATAAACACCAATAGCTATTTGCTAAACAAAACAATACAGTCTCACAATGAAAACAGACTTGGTATTAACAAATTTCTCTGCCCTTAAAACTCATATTCATTGAAACAGCATTTAAACCCACATTCAAAGAAAAGCATCTAGCCAGAGGCGGATTAAGTTTACCTTTGGGCTGTTTTCAAACTATAGGCCTCTTGCACACATTTTTTAGGACCATCCATGTGTTCTGATTGTACTAAATCATATTCCTTCAAGAACACCTTGTTAGGGTGTGTTTTAAATTTGTTGTTTTAAATATTTTTCAGTAAGCAATGAAACAAAATGTATGAACCAATGACAAAATTGCCCATTTCAGAACATTTCAACCATAAAAGGCCATTTAGACTTCTGTCATTAATGCGCAACCTCTACATAAGTAAAAGTAACTTGAATAATTCCACATTAAAAAGATCTGTAACTAATGAAGAGATTGGTACTTGCAAATAACTTTATATTTCAGTGCTTCATCTACAAATTCAGTGCCTGATGCCCTTGAAGAGTAAAGTGACTATGTTACATTAAAAAAAGGGGAAGTTGGTAATATTGTAGTAGGTTATGGATGGCAAACTGAGAAAACATTCCTAATTACTAGGTATCTCAGCCAAAGGAGGACAAACTCAGGACTGGCACACCTCTACTTCCTTAAAGTACAACACAGTATCAGCAATCCATCCACATGGTGTGGGACTAGAACCCACACCTTTGTGAATCAAAAAGCAAGCCTGCCACTTGTTGTGCTACTGAAACTGCTTTCAAATTCAGTATCGCAATGATGGACATTTACTAAACAAAACAGTTGCACATTGAAAACAGCATGAGAAGCAGTAAACTTGTTACACTGAAGCTTGAAGTTCCTTGAAAATGCATTGAAGCTGACAATTTCTTTGAAAATGCACTGAGATAGTTGGTGTATCATACCTCCCAAGAGTCAAGATTTCTGCAGAATGTCCAGATGTTTACCTTGTGTTTTTGGTCTGCTCTTCTTAAAATCTGTACTTTTTTCTCCTGGCAAAGTACAGAGAATTAAAGTCACCAAATAATGACATAAATGTGAGATTCAGACTTCGTATCCTTTACAAAATGCAAGCTACATAAAACTTGTTATCCTACAACATTCTGAGTTTATAAGAGCAGTATTTAAAATTGCCCCTGTTTTGGCGTGTTTGCCCCTCCATTATTTAAGGCTTTGTCCCGATTTCTTGTGTTAGGAAGTTGAGCGGCATGGTTGGTGTAGAGGATATAGGCTTATGTCTTCAGTAGCCAAGGTACAGGGTTTGAGCCATGTTAAATTAACTAGCCTCCTATTCTTAACTAGGGAGTTACACACACGCACACACACACACGCACATGCAAACGCACACGCACGCACACATGCGCACGCACACACACACACACACACACACACACACACACACACACACACACACACACACACACACACACACTTATGCTGCAGATGTCCAATGTACATCAGCAGGCAGGAACCCCTGTTCCATCATAAACTGCATGCTCTGATGTGCAGTACCATTACTGAAATATGCTCTGTATTCCACACGTGGAATTACAGACAGTAGATGTGCATATGTTGCATGAGTGGATGTAAGGGTGCTGTTAAAGAAGAACATCCTTCGTGAAGATGTGTAATTGTTTGGTTTACTTTCTAATTAAAAAGTAAATGTTGTGGCAACCCCCTCCCAGCCATTGGGCCCAAGATGACTGGCTGCCTTGGTGGAGGTTGCCTAGTGTTGGAATCACTGTGCTTTTTATCCAAGGGATGGGATGGTGTTCAGGGGTGCTATGTGTGTGTTTGGGGGGGTCTCTATGTTCCCTAGTGCTGGACTTGGCTCTGATGGAATCGCAGTGCATTTTATCCAATGGATGGGATGGTGCTCAGAGGTGCTGTGGGTGTGTTTGGGGGTCTCTGTGTTGCCTAGTGATGGATCCGTCTGTAATGGAATCACAGTGCATTTTATCCAAGGGATGGGATGGTGCTCAGGGGTGCTGTGGGTGTGTTTGGGGATCTCCATGGTGCTTTTTGTAAAACTGAACAAAATGATGGAATTGTAGTAAAGGTTGCCAGAGGGAGCTTTAGTTTCACCCCTCTCAGCTGTCTCTGATTTTACCTCCTATTTCTTATCCCATTCTTTGTAAAATGTTCTATTTTTCTGGTAAATCACTGAGGACTGGGGCCATAACTGTCAACTGTCCAGGTGTTCGCAGAATGTGCAGGTTGTTGTCTCATATTTTTTGTGTGTTTCTCATAAAATTGTGGTTTTCTGTGAAATTACTGGCAAATCATTGAGGACTGAAGTGAGAAAATAAGGACATTAATTTCAGATTCACACTTCATAGCCTTCAGAAAATTTATGTTAATGCAAAACCTGTTACTTTATCAACTTTCTACATTTGTAGGAGCAATGTTTAAAAATTGTCCTTATTTTTCTGGTCTTTTCCCGTATTATTTATGGCTTTGTCCAGATTTCTTGCTCTGAGATAGCTGAGGGGTATGGACTCAATGATTAATGTCAGTTTAGTCACTGATTTCATTGTTCAGAGGATGCATGTTATGGAAAAGTATCCAACCTGTTTATGTATGCTGGCAGGCTTTTGCGGCAGTATGTTGAGCACAGTGAAGCTCCCTTTTCACTTCTGGTCACTAAGTTATGCCTGAGGCACTGCTGCGTATTTTATGTTAATAGTTTGTTTTCATCCTTCCCAGCATGTGTGTCTGTCACACAACTCAGAAGTGGTTCATTTTTACGGATTCGCCTACTTGGAGGTTTGTTTCATGCTTCCTAGTATATATTGTAAGCAGATTGCAAGTAGAATGAAAGGGTAACACACAACACTGTTGATTGACTGCAATCCTCTGTGGTTTAGGGAAAAAAACATTTTATGAGAGGGCAGGAGAGGTAAAAACCGGGAGCGTGGCGAACTTCCCCTTTCATCCCTCAAATTCATGGTGAGGTGTACAAATATCAAGAGAAACGTTAGCAAACCGAGTAGCATGAACCGTAGGTGACCTTAAATGAAAGTGCAACAACTACAAGTAGGAGTATGCGGCATCGAACTCCTGACACAGCTCGACTGCAAACTGTGAGAAAAGAAACGGCAAAGTAATGAAATGTGTGTAAGATACAGTGTGTACTCAAACAATATACCTTTAAAAAGCCAAAATATCACTTAGTACAAGTTCTAAGTGAGCGACTCCATAGCTTCTAGCTTTAATGAAGACTCGTAAATGGTACTGAAACTGGGAAAGCGTTCTTTACTCTTGTAAAATGTTTAGCTTTTTGACAGACAGAGTTAGTGAAAACGACGACTATCTGCATTAGCGGTCACACCTGTGCTGCTGTAAGGCACCTGAATTTCCTAATGACACCACTCAAGTGTACAAAGCCTGGTACAGGCAGCTCATATTTACATCTTCTTCTTCTTCTTCTTCTTCTTTTGGCTTTTCCCAGTTAGGGGTCGCCACAGCAGATCATTTGTCCGCTCATGATTGGCAGTGGAGTTTTACGGTGTCGAGTTTCCAGCCCGGCGCCCAACCTTCCACAGAAGGCACACACACACACACTCGCACCTAGGGCCAATTTAGTGTCCAATCCACCTACTGCATGTCTTTGGGATGTGGAAGGAAACCGAAGCACCCGGAGGAAACCCACGCGACCACAGGGGAGGACATGCAGACTCCGCACAGAAGGCACCCCAGCCGAGAATTGAACCAGAGAACCTCTTGCTGTGAGGCGGCAACGCTAATATTCCCTAATTAATGTTGCACCTCCTTGACCACTATAAAATGTCTTAATGACATATTAACTGCACTAAATGTTGGCAGCATAGATAAGGACAGATGCAACAGTATGATCATTCAGACTATGCGGTGTAATTAACAGTCAGTGCCAACAATAATACCTCTCAAGTGCACCTCATTAGGAGGAACTTCATGTTCCTCCAAGTCCCCACTGAAAACAGCTGTCATACATTCTGTGTTAGGAGGTTTTTAAGTCAAATCCAAGATAAACAGAAATAAATGAAACAAATTCATTAAAAGATCTGTCAGATAAGTGAAAGCAGCATATTTTACCGTCATATGACCTTCCCGGTTGAACCTGTCAGTAAGCTGCGGTATGTATCCCACATTGGCACAGGCGCAGCTTATCTTCCAGGGAATTGTTATGGCTAGGCTTGTATAGGGCCGATAGCCTAATACTAACCTATGAACCTATATATATCAGCTTACTTAACCACACTTGATCTGTTTTTTATGACCCCTTACAATGCCCCTGACATTTCTCAGTCTTATTCTTCATGGAGTTGAGCCTTTGCA
>NC_056744.1:1817962049-1818044549 GCF_019279795.1 Protopterus annectens
TTCCTCCTAAAAAGGACTGAAGTTGCTAAATAATAACATAAATTTGAGTTTTAGACATCATATCCTTTAGAAAAATGCATACTAACACAAATCCTGTTATTCTAGTAATTTTCTAAGTTCATGAGAGCAATATTTATAATCTGTCCATATTTATTTTATGCTTTGTCCAGATTTGTTGCACTAGGAGGTTGAGGTGTGTGTGTATGAGAGAGAGTAAAATGTCCTGGTTAGAGTTAGCAGGTAGAAGTTATTTTCAAGTGCATTTTCAGGGGGAGAGAAGTTTACTGCTGCTCATGCTAAGTCTGCTTAAATGTGCAACTGTTTTGTTTAGTAAATGGTATCACTAATGTGGTTTAGAATTTTTAAGCAATTTTAGTACAGCAGGTAGCATACTTGCATCTTGATGTAGAGGGCTGTAGGTTCTACTGCCACAGCATATAGATTTGTATTTTAAGAGGGTGCTGCAGACCTGACTATGTCCTCCTTTGGATGAGATGCCTAGTAACTATGAACCTGTTTTTCAGTTTGCCACCCATGTCCTTGTTTTATTTTTATTTATTTTATTTTTATTTATTTAACATTTGTTGACCGGGAATGTCTGACTAGGTTCCACAGAGCCTGTTTTCAGCGGAGGCCCAGGGAGAAATGCTCCAGATGCATGTCTTTGGAATGTGGGAGGAAACCAGAGTACCCGGGGGAAACCCACACGAACACAGGGAGAACATGCAAACTCCACACAGAAGGCACCCCAGCCGAGAATCGAACCAGAGAACCTCTTGCTGTGAGGCAACAACGTTAACCACTGCACCACTGTGCCGCCCATGTCCTTATTGCAACATAGCAGTTTAATTTGTAATGCAACATAGGCAATTTATTCTTCAAGGGCAGCAGCCACAGAATTTGTAGATGAAACACTAAAATATAATTGTTTTCCAACAACAACCTCTTCATTAGTTTCAGAACTCTTTAATGTGAGAGATGTACTTTTACATGTCAGAGATGTACTTGTATCACCAAACTGGAAGCAGTGCATGTTCCAACCAAGACCAGACTAGGTGGTCAAGAGGAGAAGGCCAACACCTGCAACTCACTACATAGACCACACAGCCCTCCAAAATACCAACCATCACAACCCACACACAAAAACACAAACCATACATCCACCTTTGCAGAGGCTCTCAATAAAAACTTACCCAAACAACAGAGACTCCCGAGACAGAAACGCACTCTACCACCACAACACAACACCAACCCCAGAACACATAGCTCACCACCACAGAGTGCCCCTCAACCCGAGCCCTTAAGGCAAAACACTTTTTCCAATGTACTAATAATAGGAGACTCAATTGTGAGGCACACTGATGTCCTACTCACTAGGTTGAACAACGAGAAGGTGACAGTTGTTTATCAGGTGCCAAGATCCACCACATAACACATGCACTCAGGTCACTCCACAACAAGTACAAATATGACTCAGTCATTGTCCACGTGGGTGTGAATGACCTGGGATGTACCTCCCTGGACTACATGAAAAGAGATGTGATGGAACTCTTGGATTATGTGGCCCAGGCAGGTATGACCCTAGCCCTGAGCAGTATTCTACCATCACCCAGAATGATACCACAGTATGAGCAGAAAATGATTGACTTCAACAATTGGATACGTTTCTAGTGTCATTCTAAGGGAATACAGTATCTGTCTGCTGGGACGACATGATCGACAGACCTTGATGCTTTGCCAGAAATGGCCTGCATTTGTCACCCCTGGGATTCTGTGTACTGGCTAAGGCTCTTGCCACAACTATAGTGCCTTTTTTAGGCAGTGTTCCAAAGGCCAAAATTCCACCGTAACAGCTACAAACAAATGCAATCTCAGGGTCATGCTGCTCAGTGCTAGAAGTCTAAATCTCAAGATGCACTCGCTCGAAGCTCTCCTCAAAATGGATAATGTTGACATCTGTGCTGTAACGGAGACCTGGTTTGAAGAGGCAGAAAGCACCCCTGCGCTCCCAGGCTACAACTCGTTCCATACCTTTCAGCCCCAGAATACGTCCGGAAGCTCGAAAGGCAGTGCTGTCTCCATATTCTTAAAGGATACGCGCACATCTAGACCGGTAGCCCAGCATAATGCATCCAAGACACTTCAGGTACAACTAACACTGGCTAAGGTGGCGATACAAGTCATAGCCTGCTACAGAACCCCAAATATCTCCCTAGACTCTCACTCCAAGTTCCTAAGTACCCTGGACTCTATCAAGGTCCAACCAAATACTCTCATACTGGGTGACTTCAAATACACTTCCATCAACTGGGAAAACTATTCAAGTACCAATATACAGGCCCAACACTTTCTGGCATTTATCAATTCCAATGCCCTGGACCAGTTCATTCTGACCCCCACTAGAGGAAGCAACATCCTTGATCTGGTTATCACCAGCATGAGAGACCATTCCTCCACACCTATAGTCAATTCCTCCCTGGTTAAATCCAACCACAAACTGATCACCATGGAAATCTCCATCTCACCTAGAACCCATGCTAAGGTGACCACCCTGAAAAACTTCTCTAAAGCCAACTTTGGGCTTCTAAAAACAGTTGTGGCTAACTTCTCTGCACCCCTGCCAGTAGAAAATACCTGCATGACTGCAGAATCGTACACCAATGCCCTGTACGAGCATGTACACAAATGCATGGACCTTGCCATACTAAATAAAACTAAGATCCTTTCCTCCAAAAAAAGGAAGCCAATCTGGTGGTCCCCAGCCATCAATAAACTCTACAACAGAAGGAAGAAACTGTTGCAGAAAAAAATGAAGTCACAAGACTGGAAACCTCTCTTATCAGTCTCAACAAAAAGCTGAGATCCCTTACCAAATCCTCTAAAGCCAGCTATGAAGGCAGAACTGTGACTGACACCAAAAACAACCACAAAGCCTTCTATAGCTATATCAAAAACCTCCAAGACAATACCCTGATTTGCTCTGAGTTATTGCACAATGGCACCTCCTATACTGAGCCAACAGATATAGCCAACATACTGGCCAACAGATTCAGTGCCAACTTTACCCCTCTCTCCCCCCCCCCGGGCCCCATCACAATACCAGAAGAAAGCCTGGTACCCACCATTTCTGTGGCACAGGCAAAAGCTGCATTGTCCAAAGCCAAGAATACAGCATCCATGAGACCTGGTAATATCCCTGGCTGCATCCTACATGAGCTACAAAACAAACTGGTACCACATCTGTGTGCAATGTTCAATCACAGCCTTACCTCAGGCTATGTCCCTAATGAATGGCACACTGCTACAGTCATCCTGCTCCATAAAGGGGGAGCAACTACAGACCCTGGGAACTATCTCCCCATTAGCCTGACGAGTCTGGTATGCAAAGCTGTGGAGCACATCATCATGGACCTACTTAACAAAGATATAGGCAATCTCCAAAATCTTGACCCCACACAGTTTGGCTTTCCCAAGGGGAGATCCTGCCTGCTGAACCTGGTTAACTTCTTCGAGGCAGTCACCAGGGCTGTGGATGAGGGTAAGACAGTGCATACAGCCTACCTCAACCTGGCCAAGGCCTTTGATACCATTCCCCACTCAGATCTCATTGATAAACTCGCTAAACTAGGCATCAATCCTTACATCACTAGGTGGGTTGCAAACTGACTCACAGACAGGACCCACAGAGTCAAAGTTGCGGAGTTCAAGTCAGACTGTTGACCAGTCACAAGTGGAGTCCCACAGGGCTCAGTCCTGGGCCCTCTCCTGTTTGGCATCTACTTCTTAGAAGTCCAGGCCAACACAGAAGGACTCTGGCTGACCAAGTTTGCTGATGACTGCAAGCTTGGAGTCATTATCAACTCTCCAAGTGATGCAGACATCCTAAAAAAAGGGCCTGTCTGAGACCAATGACTGGTGAACCATGACCTGAAGCTTAACGCCAAAAAATGCGTTATCATCCCCTTTGGAAAAACCTCAGTTCTCACAAATTACCACATTGATGGAATCCCACTGAACACTGAAGGGGCCATAAGAGATCTGGCCACCCAGGTCAACAGCCACCTCACCTTTGACTACCACATTGCCACTGTGGTCAGAAAGTCCTTCTACGTGACACATCCTATAACCAAAGGTTTCGCATCCGGGAAGAAAGAGGTCATCATCCCTCTCTACTCATCCCTTATTAGACCAGTCATCGAATATAATGCCCCATTTGACATGTACCTGAGCAGACACCTACAACAGCTGGAGAGGCCACAAAGGTACCTCACAAAAAGGGTCCTAGTCCTTAAACACATGTCCTACATGGACAGACTCAAGAAACTTCAGCTGTTCTCAATCTCGTATCGTCTACTTAGAGGTGAATTCTGCTTGACTTACAAAGCCTAACCCTAACCCAGCCCTACTTGAAATGCTACACCTAAAGAAATCCCAATCCCCCTGCACCACACACTCCAGAGATCACAACCTCATTACCACAATTAACAGAACATGCTGGAGGGACAGATTCCTCTCCCAAAGACTGCCCATACTCTGGAATAAGCTTCCCATTCATGTCAAGCAGAGCACCTTGCTGGCCCTCTTGAAGAGAAATCTTGATGAGTGGATGGGTAACAGAAAGTTCACCCCAGGGACCACTCCAGTTGTCCTACTGGACAAGGGCACTGTGAACTAACATCGGGTGGCATGGTGCCTGGGCAGTTTTTTTTGGTCTATGCTTGTAAAAGATCCAGGGCCATTAGCCTAGTACACAGCTATAAACCTATGTGGAATTATTCAGATGACTTTTACTTCTACAGAGATTTTGCATATTGACTGATATTGATGGATTGTAATGACAGAAGGTTAAGTGGCCTTTTATGGTGTTCTGAAATGGGCAGTTTGTCATTATTGGTTCGTATGTTTTGTTTCATTGCTTTCTGTAAAAATGTTCAAAACTATAAATTTAAAACACACAAGTGGTATTGTATTTTACAAAGGATATAATTCAATTATTTTATATTATAATTAATTCAGTCAGGAGGATGAATCAAAGAACTTTTGCATGGTCCTAAAATGTGTGCAAGGGGCTTATAATTTGAAAACAGCCGAACAGTAAACTTAACCTGCCACTGGCCAGATGCATTTTCTTTGAATGTGGGTTTCAATGCTGTTTCGGTGAATGCGAGTTTCAAAGGCAGAGAAGTTTTAATGCGAAGTCTGTTTTCATTGTAAGACTATTGCTTTGTTTAGTGGAGGGGGCTCTGCATTTGCACTCCCTGCAAAACATCTTCCAGGTTCCCCTGGGCAGGTGTAATAACTAGACAGATCTGCAGGAAGCCCCTCCCCACTTTCAGGAAGTGGGAGTGGTTTCAAAGAGTGCCTTGATTGACAGTCTCAGACCACATGTGCGACCAGTACCTACTTTAACCCTGTCCGAGACACATGTATAATAAACAATAAATAAACAGAATACGTTTATTTGGATTTTGATTGTTCAGCATCTGCACGAAAAAGGAGTGGGGGTATAAGGTGGCAGGGATATAAGAGATAATTATTTACCTAAATGGACATCTGTTATTACAGCACCAGCCCCCCTCCCCTCATCAACAGGGAGCAGGTTATTAATGCCCTCTCAAAGGCAAAAAAAACAGCCTCCATTGGACCCATCAACATCCCTGGCTGTATCTTACATGACCTCGGGCAGGAGCTCACAGCACCACTAGGCACCCTATTCAACCAAAGCCTGTGCACCGGCTTCATCCCAGCAAAATGAAAGACAGCCACTGTCATCCCTATGCACAAAGGTGGAGTGTCCACCAACCCAGGCAGTTATAGGCCCATCAGCCTATCTAGTCTGATCTGCAAGGCCACCAAACGCATTATCATGGACCTTATAAACAAGGACATTTGCAACCTCCAAATGCTTGATCCCACACAGTTTGGTTTTGTCAAAGTGATATCATGCCTGTTAAACTTGGTCACTTTCTTCGAAACAGTCACTAAAGCCATGGATGAGGGAAAGACCATGCACACCGCCTCCTTGACCTAGCCAAAGTGTTCAACACTATTCCCCACTCTGACTCGGACATAATAGATAAAACTCTCCCAGCTAGGTATCAACCCATATGTTACCAGATGGGTAGTTAACTGGCTCACTGATAAAACCCACTCAGTCAAATAGGGAAAACCAGCTTTAGTAGTAGACCCATAAGAAGTGGCGTACCCCAAGGATCGGTCTTGGGGCCTCTACTGTTTGGGATATACTTTACTGAGGTGCAAGCCAAAACCAGTGGTCTGTAGCTGACCCAAGTTTGCAGATGACTGCAAGCTGGGCACTGTCATAAACTCCCCTAGTGATGTGAACATCCTCCAAGAGGGCCTTAACCAAACTAATGACTGGTGCCAGAAGCATGGCCTCAAACTGAATGCCAAGAACTGCATCATTATCCCCTTTGTGAAAATGGTGTCCCCACTAATTATCACATTAATAACAACATACTAAGCATGCATTCAGTCATGAGGGACTTGGACACCCAGGTTAATAACAACCTGACTTTTGACCACTATGTTACCTCCGTGGTACAGAAGGTTTTCTACATGACCCAACTCATAAGTAATGGCATTTCATCCATGAACAAGGAGGTACTCCTCCCTTATCAAACCCATTATCGAGTCCAATGCCCCCTTCGGCATGTACCTTGCCAAGCACATGCAGCAGTTGGAGAGACCACAGAGGTTCCTGATCAGGAAAATCCAGTGTGTCAAACATCTATCCTATACAGATAGGCTAAAAGCCCTGTCCCTCTACTCAGTCTCATAAAGAATGCTTAGAGGTGGCCTGTGTCTGGCAATCAAAGCCATCTCAGACTTAGCCTTAATGGAGTTGCCGCATATCCATAAGTCAACCACCACTCACGCAACCCACACGCAAGGTCTCAACCTGGTCTGTGATGTTAATAGAACTTGTTGGCGGGACAAACTTGTGTCCCAATGAGTCCCCATCTGTGAAATTGACTCCCTTTCCATGTCAAGTAGAGTAACCTGGATGACTGGATGGGAAATGGAAAATATACCCCTGGGATCCCACCTGTGTCTCTGCTGGACAGAGAAAACAGGTGCTGACTTTGTGGGAACATGGGTGAAATTCTTGGCTAGGCTTATAAGGGCCTCCGAGTATCATCCTATGAACCTATGAAAAAAGTTGACTAAAGGGTCAGTTCAAGCTCAATTTACTTATGAACCACAACAGTCATATTTTGAGATGACACAAGTACTGCAGCAATAATTTTATTTAACCAACAACTAAAGCTTTCCACATTCCATTCCCATATGCCACATTTACTGTTTATTTATGTGTGCATGTACTTATTTATTACTGAGATAGTCCAGTTGCATAATTATAGCCAATTTTTAGAGGAAAAGCCCCAAAGAACTATAGTAGCAATGTAAAACAATTCAATGCAATACAATGAAGTACATCAGTACAATAAGCAAACTATGAAGCTTACAACATAATTATGAATGACTTTTGCATACTTAAAAAACAGAGTTCTTGTCATGGTTTAATATTGTGCACCATGCAAATGTGTTAAACATTTTAATAATCAATATTTGTCAGCTTTTGGGGTACTATATTTAATGATAACCTAACTTAATAATACAAATATTACATTAGAATGTGCTATTTTCCTGCATCATAATTACTTTAATAACCCAACAAATCATGTTGTGATAGCCATTAAAACACAAGGATATCTAATTTCTCAACAATTAAATGATCAAATAATTTTCTCACAATTCCCCACCCCCACCCACCCACTTCTATATCTGAAAAAAGTTCAGTCTGAGTAAATACAGCCCTTGTGGTAAAAATTTAAAAAAAAAATGCAGAGTTATAGGTTCTATACATCTACAGTTATGTCCAGATATTACCACTAACCATGTCTCTGAATTGACCACGTTTTTTGGGATGCCTAGATTTTTGATTCATATTTTTAGTCTGTTTGTCATAAAATTTGTAGTTTTCTAGCAAATCCTTGAGGATCGAAGTCATTAAATAATGGCAGACATTTGGCAGACTCCATATCTTTCAGAAAACAAAGGACAATAAAAAATATTATTATAGCAAATTTTCTAAGTTGATAAGAGCAATATTTAAAATTTGTTCTAGGTTTGGTCCTTTGCCCCCCCCCCTCATTATTTTCAGCCTTGTCCAGATTTTTTTCTCTAAGGTGTTGATAGGTATGTCCCTAACTCTGAGGGTACACCCCCTCAGCACTGAGAGCATGCATGGACAAAATTCATTTTCAGAAATGCAGCCACCCTAGGTCACTGCTAAATGAATCCTAATCGCAATGACCATTAATGGACCAAACACACTGTGGAATATATAGGCCAAAGTATAAATATGAGAACACAGTAAGTAAAACAGATAATTATGAAACCTGTCATAAACAGAATCGATACATGAACATTTTAGTATATTTGCTTAAAAACAATGAAAGGAGTGCATGGAGTGGAGAGGGTAGAGAGGAGGATAATTAAGACTGCAGGTTAGGTGGAGGGGTAGATAAGAAGGGTAAGTAGGGTAAATAATAATCACAAGGGTAGTTACTCGTTGCTGTTGAGTTAGCAGCAGGGATTATAGTGAAATCCAGCTTGGGAAGCATTTACAAGCACATTTGCTCAGAAAGGCTTTTATAAGTTGGCTTCTGATTTTTGGGAAATAATTCTTATAGCTTTCCTGGTAGTGGTTTTGTGTGTGTGTGTGTGTGTGTGTGTGTGTGTGTGTGTGTGTGTGTGTGTGTGTGTGTGTGTGTGTGTGTGTGTGTGTGTGTGTGTCTGTGTTTGTGTGTGTGTTTGTGTGTCTGTGTTTGTGTGTGTGTTTGTGTGTCTGTGTTTGTGTGTGCGTGTGTGTCTGTGTGCACGCGCGTGCGTGTGTGTGTGTGTGTGTGTGTGTGTGTGTGTGTGTGTGTGTGTGCATGTGTGGGTTTTGCTGAATAGAAATTGTTTCTGGTGTGCAGTTTTACAGGGGGTGTTTAGGGAGAGGGAGGAAGAATTGCAAGTGTAGCTCAAAGGTGGTGATTGTGTTAAGACTGTTAGTAAAGAACGGGAAAGTTTAGGATGTATACATTTGTAAGATACAGATAAAAGGTAGCAGTGTGTGTCTGTTTTATTGCTATCCAGTTTTCCTATGCTACAACCGAACGGTGATGGCCTATGCTACAACCGAACGGTGATGCCCTGTTTCATTTATTTATCTATTTGTGAGAATAGGAGTCATTTGGAATCTTATTGCCTTACTTTGAAATTGATCAAGCCAGATTTTAAAGTGGGACTGTGGTGTGCATTCAGTTAGGTGTTTGTTGCTGAGCATCCCCCACTTTTGGGACATGTAGGAGGTTCTGCTTTGTTTCAAAAAATCAAGGATTTTTTTGTTTTAAGACTACATTTGTTTTGTGAAGCCCATTGTGTAGGCGTGTTCTTCATTCTCTTGTTCTTTCTTGATTGTTGCGTGAGAGATACTGGCCCTGTAGATGACCATGTCATTAGTATGGAAGAGGATGGGATTTTGCGGTAAATTCGATGGAAGATTATGGATGAATAGAGTAAGATATGGGGATAAGACTGAATCTTGTGAGATACCCTTTGCAGGGGGGGTAACATAAGGAAGATGTTTCTATCTGAAATGTCAAGTCTGGCAGATGAAGCTTTTGAACCCTGAGTGAGTCTGTGCTGGCACCTGCTGCAGTAAGTGATTGCAGTTGGACATCATGGTTGGCTGGATCAAAGGTGTGAGTGAGCCCTCCTATTACTGCACCTGTAAGAAGGGCCCCTGTCTGTAGATCAAACGTGTGAGTTCTGATACTACTAAACCTGTAAGAAGGGCCCCTGTCCCTAGATCATAGGTGTGAGTGAGTCCTACTACTACATCTGTAAGAAGGGCCCCTGTCCCTAGATCAAAGTTGTGAGTGAGTCCTACTACTACATCTGTAAGAAGGGCCCCTGTCCCTAGATCATAGGTGTGAGTGAGTCCTACTACTACACTTGTAAGAAGGGCCCCTGTCTCTAGATCAAACATGTGAGTTCTACTACTACTAAACCTGTAAGAAGGGCCCCTGTCCCTAGATCAAAGGTGTGATTTCTACTACTACTGTACCTGTAAGAAGGGTCTGTGTCCCTAGATCATAGGTGTGAGTGAGTCCTCCTCCTAAAGCACCTGTAAGAAGGGCCCCTGTCCCTAGATCAAAGGTGTGAGTGAGTTCTACTACTACTGCACCTGTAAGAAGGGCCCCTGTCCCTAGATCAAAGGTGTGAGTTCTACTACTGCTAAACCTGTAAGAAAGGCCCCATACCTAGATCTACTGCACCTGTAAGAAAGGCCCCCTGTGCCTAGATCAAAGGTGTGAGTGAGTCCTACTACTACTGCACCTGTAAGAAGAGCTCCCTGTGCCTAGATCAAAGATGTGAGTGAGTTCTACTACTACCAAAGCTGTAAGAAGGGCCCCATCCCTAGATCGAAAGTGTGAGTCCTACTACTACTACACCTGTAAGAAGGACCCCTGTCCCTAGATCAAAGGTGTGACTGAGTCATGCTACTACTGCACCTGCAAGAAGGTCTCTGTCCCTAGATCATAGGTGTGAGTCCTCTTACTAATGCACCTGTAAGAAGGGCCCCTATCCCTCGATCAAAGGTGTGAGTGATTTCTACTATTACTGCACCTGTAAGAAGGGCCCCTGTCTTTAGATCAAAGGTGTGAGTTCTACTACTACTGCACCTGTAAGAAGGGCCCCTGTCCCTAGATCAAAGGTGTGAGTGAGTTCTACTACTACTGCACCTGTAAGAAGTGCCCCAGTGTCTAGATCAAAGGTGTGAGTAAGTCCTCCTACTACACCTGTAAGAAGGGCTTCTGTCCCTAGATCAAAGCATGAGTGTGTTCTACTACTGCTACACCTGTAGGAAGGGCCTCTGTTCCTAGATCATAGATGTGAGTGAGTTTTACTAATAATGCACTTGTAAAAAGGGCCCCTGTCCCTAGATCAAAGGTGTGAGTGATTTCTACTATTACTGCAGCTGTAAGAAGGGCCCTTGTCCCTAGATCAAAGGTGTGAGTTCTACTGCTACTGCACCTGTAAGCAGGGCCTGTGTCCCTAAATCAAAGGTGTGAGAGAGTCCTGACACTACTACACATGTAAGAAGGTCTCTGTCTCTAAATCATAGGTGTAAGTTCTACCACTACTGCACCCGTAAGAAGGGCCCCTGTCCCTAGATCAAAGGTGTGAGTACCACTACTACTGCACCTGTAAGAAGGGCCCCTGTCCCCTAGATCATAAATGTGAGTGAGTTCTACTGCACCTGTAAGAAGGGCCCCTGTCTCTAGTTCAAAGGCACGAGTCCTACTACTACCACAGCTGTAAGAAGGGCCCCTGTCCCTATATCAGAGGCATGAGTGAGTTCTACTACTACTCCACCTGTAAGAAGGGCCTCTGTCCCGAGATCAAAGGTGTGAGTCCTACTACTACTGCACCTGTAAGAAGGTGTCTCCATATTGCAGGGTATGTTGTATGTTAAATTTTATAGGGCAGTCATAGTACTAGATCCAGGCCAAGACCCATGCTATCATTAAGTCAAGATATTGTATTTTTAATGTAGCCTGTTAGTTGTGTGTAGGCGAGCTCCTCCTCACTTCACTGCTCCTGAACATTATTATGCAGGCATTGTTCCCACAATTTACATTTATTTCTAATGAATTCACTCCATCCATTTTCTGAATATCCTTCTTCCAGTTCTTTAGTCTCTTTTATAATATTGAGTACCACAAATATAGTTGGTGCAGACTTTGATTTCCATTTTGTAGTAATTGCATTTTGGCAGCCAACAGAATTAAACTTAGCAAGGCCTTACAATGTCTAGGCAGTTCACATTCTGTGTCCCAACTCAAAAGAATCATTTCCTCCCTTACGAACATTTACTTACCCAGTATCCCTGACAGAGTACTCTGTAGGGAATGTTTAAAGTCAGCCAACTCATTACACTCCCAGAACATATGTGCCCAGTTACCTCTTTCTTTTCCATCACACCTCCAATATTTACTATCTACCTGAAAAAAAATTCTTTGAAGTCTGCTTCGGATATAAAAATACCTGTGCAAACATTTCCAAGCAAAGATCCTAAACATTCTGGGCTTAGTCACAATAACTCTAAAATATCCAGATTTTCGCAGAATGCCCAGATTTCTACTTTATATTTTAAATCTGTTACTCAAAAATTTTGTGAAATCCCTGTGGATTGCAGCTGCTAAATAGTGGCATACATTTGAGTTTCAGACTTTATATCCTTCAGAAATTGCATACAAACACAAATCCTGTTAATCTAGCAAATGTATAAGTTTATAAGAATAATATTTAAACTCTGCCGTTATTTTTGGACCTTTGTCCCCCCATTATTTTAGGCTGTGTCCAGATTTCTTGCGCTGAGGTTGAGACATATCGGCTGCATGTCCTCCCATTGTTTTCTTGTAAATTGCTTTCCCAATTTCTCTTCCCATTTTTCTAACCTCCTGTGATTGATTCATATAGTAACCATGCAGTATTGTATACGTCCTTCTAATTATCCCTTTTTAACAGCTGCCTCTGTTCTAGATTCAACTAAAAAATGCTACCAGAACAGGTATTTCACTTAAAACTCCCCTATCCCTTTCTCTTTGCCTGTAATCTGCCATCAAGCCCTGGTAGGGAAGGCAGACTCTGGCCTGAAATCCAAGTGTCTTCTTGGCTTTATCCCATTCAGTGACCTTTCCTGATTGAGTTATTTATTCCCGATATCTTCGTTCCATTTGCAGATTTCTCCAGTAAATTCCAGCCCTTTTTGACTACTTTCTGTACCTCTACTTGCAGCCATCCCTACTGGCAAAATCTCCTTTCTCCATTCTCATAATGGCTTAGTTCTTAGAATACTTTCTGCTACTTTACGAATATAACATTCTGTATAGTTGCTAATATTTTCCTTAAGGATCTGCATCCAAAATCCCACTGTCTCTCTAGTTCTTGACCCCCCATTTCATCATAATCCCTTTCCACTATGAATACTAACCTTCTGTTTGGTGTTATGTGTATGAGCCCTAACTGTGAAACTCGAGCTGTTATCCTGTCTTGATCTTTTATGGATGGGAAGGACCAGAGGTACCATGGGAAAGGAGTGAATGATCAGAATGTTTTATTGCTAGAACTATACCAGGCCATTGGCCTGAGGTCTGTCAATTACATCTAGTGACCCTCTTTATTCAGTAAGCAGTTACAAGAAAGGTGGAGGAAGGACAGGCCTTTGATACAGTCTCCCAATCTCTCCTTATCACTAAACTGGCTGGCATAGGCTTCTCACCCCCACGCTAGAATGGTTCTCAAACTACCTCGCTAACAGGCAACAATCAACCAAATGGCAACATTCTTTCTCTCCTTTCCTTGGCACAACAACAGGTGCTCCACAAGGATCCATACTAGGACCCCTTTTGTTCATCTTTATCAATAACTTCCACACCTCTCTTACCCAAAGTGCTGTCATCCAGTATGCAGATGATTTTACAATCATCTGTGCTGCCAACTCACAATCTGAACAACTTCAACTCACACAAGACGTCCTCGCTACTATAGAAATATGGATGTCCAATAACCATCTCGCCTTAAACCCGAATAAAACTAAACTTCTTTTTCGACCCAAGAAATCCTCTCAACTAGACAAGTAAAATTTCAGCATCCAATCCCAAACAGCACTATAACTGAAGTTGCACAGTGTTCTAAACTGTTATGCTTCATCACAGATGAAAATTTAACATTTGACATGCACATTCATACCAATATTAAAAAACACACCAAAAACTGGGCTGTCTTTACAGACATAATTACTTCCTCAAGCACTCCGCAAAACTACCTCTTGCCTCATCCTTCCTTCTTTGCTTCTGTCATCACTTCTTTACGGTGCACCTTCTCCTGACCAATGTTCAACCCTCTCTAAAACACAAACTAGCCTCTTGCTACAATAAAATCACATTTGTAACAATGCCACTAAACCCAAAGATGGGGTGGTACATTTACCGCTTTACCAACAGCTTCCTTTTTTGTTGCAGAACAACACCCCCGAGGGAAGTACGACCCCAGAGCAGGGAGAGGAAGAAACAGAGGTTTCAGGAATAAATGATTCCCTGGTATTTAATATACTGAGTGTTTTATTAACAAGAGATCAGACTCGACTATTAGAGAAAGGAATGAGTTTCATACCCTCCTTGTGTTCACCAATGAGTGAATTTATTCTAGATCTAAAATATTTTGGGAGGAATGTGACTTTAAGGCATCTCTTCGGAAATACAAGCAATGATGAATCTCAAACTAGAACTGGATATAGAAAACCAAGTACGTTTGTCCCTGTATGTCATCCGGTTGTTGATGCCTTTGTGCGATTATGTGAAAAATGAAGTGGCTGAATATAGACAGCAAAAGGGAAGTAAACATTTCCACAACTTAACTCTAAATGAGAAGAGAGCACTATTTGAACTACATAATATGAAGGACATCATGATTAAACAAGCTGACAAAGGAGGGGCAGTTATAGTTCTGGATATGTCGTTCTATGATGCCAAGATGAAGGAGATGCTAGCGGATATAGCCACCTACAGGAGGATTGATAAAAGAGAATTGAACACCATCATACATTGTGTACAAGACACACTTTATGACAAGCTCATGAATAGATCGATAAGCAAAGAGCTGTTTGATTTTTTTGAAGTATGTCATCCTACTATACCTAGCATCAATGGAATGCCTAAGGTGCATAAGAATCTACATGACCCTCCGATGCGACCAGTCGTTTCAGGAAAAGGATGGATAACTGAACCCCTTTCCATTTTTATAGGAGGGGAGTTAAAGAAATTGCTACCTCATGTACCTGCAGTGATCAAGGATTCGGCTGAGTTCTTAAGTAGACTTTACAAGAAACTACAACAGATGAAAACTTGTAAGAATTTATTATTGGTAACTATGGACGTGAACAGTTTGTTCATTGCTCACGTCCATAGCCAATGATTGGGGGATCGAAGCGATCAGAGACTTTGGTGTGAAGCACAAAGCAACCAATGATATCCATTTACTATGTAGTCTCTTGGAATTGGTCTTATATAACAATGTGTTTTTGTATGGTAGTACTTACTACTGGCAGAAGTCGAGGGTAGCGATGGAAACTCCGTGTGCAAATAGTTATGCCAATCTGGTCCTGGCAAGATGGGAAGAGCTATGGAAAGCGGATATTAACAACAAATGGAATAGAAACATAGTTTTCTATAATCGATTTGTGGATGATGTCTTTCTCATATCGGATGGCGATTTAACCTCCTTGGAACATTTTGTACAATTTTTGACCAACACAACTTCATTTTTGAAGTTTGAAGTGACATCTTCTAATACAGAGATAGAATTCTTGGATGTTAAGTTAATGTTAGATGACACAGGAAGCATCAATACTAGAATGTATAGGAAACCTGTATGGCGCAATCAATTACTGCACAATACTAGCATGCATCCCATGCACGTTCTTGACAACATAGTGACTAACCAACTAACTCGAGTGTCCAAGCTCTGCACGAGGGATGAGGATTATAGGGAGGAGCAAATTAAACTTATCAATGACTTTAATAAGAGAGGATACAAAGTCAGAGACACATACCAATGAAGCAACTACCTTGGAACTACGGTCTCAGAGGGGAAGACCCTGTTTCTCGGACCAAGGTGAAATAGTTAAGATCAAGCGAAAGGAGGTAAAGTCCAATCTGAGATGCCAGTTGACATATAGTACTGACAATTTTGCTATTCGTAATACCATCAGAAAATTTTGGCCAGTTCTAACATCTGACTACAAAATTAGGGAAATTGTTGGAGATCAACCCAGCTTTTCTTTTAAGAACAGGAAAAACTTAAAAAGACTATTATGTTATAAAACAGAAAATGAAGCTATTTCTGAAGACAGGAGTTTTCAGATGAACAGGAGAGTTGGTACATTTAGATGTGGAAGTTGCAAGGCATGCTCTCATATAAACATCTCAAATACTTTTACACATCCCCTGACTAAAAGTAACTATAAGTTTGAAGGATTTGCAAACTGTCGGAGTAAGAACATTATCTATGTGGCAACCTGCAGTCACTGCAAGGCATACTACATAGGGAAAACTAATCAAATGCTCAAGGAACGTATCCTAAAGCACTTATCTGACATAAGAAAAAAAGTTACCAGCAATGCACTTTATATGCATATTAGTTTAAATGACAATCATTCCTTCAAGTTCCTGGCACTAGTTAGGCTTCATGAAACACCAAGAGGTGGGGATTTAGTAAACCAAACAGAAATTGAAGAGATGAAGTGGATAATGATTTTGCAATCAGATCAGTCACCAGGTCTGAATGCATTTGTCCCTTTAACACCTGCACTAAAAGGGAAAGCTCTTCAGCACTCAAAGTGGCATAATTAGAAGGGTGTGTATGCTGCTATGGTTACTAAATGCATCTAAGTTAGTGAACTCTAGGAAATGAAGGTATTTAAGAAGTTTCACTGGCAAACATTTAGGATTTGAAAAAGATATTATACCAAAAGCGCTTATCCGGTTTATGAGCCAGTCTGTTTATTTTATTTTATCTTATCGTATATTTTATTAAAGTTTTCAAGTTTTAAGTGTTTTTAAGTGGAATTGGTGGCAGAACCATTTGTTTTTGGAACATTTGTAACAAATGCTAACTATTCTTCTCACCAATACTCATAACTACTCCTACTAGGGTGGGAGGGTGACCTAATGGTTAAGGTATTTGCATTACAAACACAAGGTGCAGGGTTTGAGTCTCACAAGGGATAATTGGCTAAGCTTAAAGTGACTTACAAGGCCAGTTAGCTTAGTACTAATCTATGAACCTAAACTGGCTGGAACTACCTCTTCACCGGATACCCATCCAGCTAACCACTGCACACACGTTTATTTATAATCACCGAACACTCATTCAGCTAACCACTGCACACATGTTTATTTATAATCAGCAAACACTCATTCAGCTAACCACTACACACAAGTTTATTTATAATCACTGGACACTCATTCAGCTAACCACTGCACACATGTTTATTTATAACCACCGGACACTCATTCAGCTAACCACTGTACACACGTTTATTTACAATCACCAGACACAAGTTTATTTATAATCACCGGACACTCATTCAGCTAACCACTGTACATACGTTTATTTATAATCACCGTACACTCATTCAGCTAACCACTGTACACACGTTTATTTATAATCACCGGACACTCATTCAGCTAACCACTGCACACACGTTTATTTATAAACACCAGGCACTCATTCAGCTAACCACTGTACACAAGTTTATTTATAATCACCGGATACTCATTCAGCTAACCACTGCACACATGTTTATTTATAATCACCAGACACTCATTCAGCTAACCACTGCACACATTTATAATCACAGGACACTCATTCAGCTAACCACTGCACACATGTTTATTTATAATCACTGGACACTCATTCAGCTAACCACTGCACACACATTTATTTATAACCACTGGACACTCATTCAGCTAACCACTGTACATACGTTTATTTATAATCACCGGACACTCATTCAGCTAACCACTGTACATACGTTTATTTATAATCACCGGACACTCATTCAGCTAACCACTGTACACACGTTTATTTATAATCACCGGACACTCATTCAGCTAAACACTGCACACACGTTTATTTATAAACCTACCAATTGTCCTAACTTGTCCTCTCTGCTCACACAATATCATCCAAACAGACCTCTCTGATCCAATAACCAACTGCTCCTGGATGTAGTGAGACCTGCCCACACAGATGGACAAACACGCTACTCCTTCACTGTAGCTAAACTATGGAATACTCTCCCGCCATCAATTAGGACTATCAGCAGTACCCCTGTCTTTAAGAATTCCCTGAAACAATATCTTGCCTCACTATGGCAGTGCAACTGCACCAAGGCTGTAGTTCCTATACCCTGAACCCCCTCTCCTCTTGCCTTCTCCCATCCCTGCCTTTCCCTATATCCCTACACGTGTATGTTATCAGCCCTGATTGACTCCTTTCTTCTATCCTTTAACTGCTATTATGAACAGACTGTTTCAAAATGTACTGTCTTTAGCTTATACTGGTTTTTGTAGTGAACTGCTGTATGTTTCAGCATGTACTGCATATTAGTCTGTAGTGGTTTTGAATAGATCTGCTGTTTGTTTTCAGAAGGTACCACCTACTGGTTCTCCACTGTATGGCATTATATTAAATTTGTACTGTGCTGTACATGGTCTGGCAGGGTATTACTGCTTATTTTTCAGATTGTATTATCTTTAGTTCTTCACTGTATGGTGATGTATTGAGTCTATACTATGCTGTACATCCTGTAATGTATCCTTGTAGTTTGTCACATATTCAGTATACTGCATATGTACTGTGTAATATTTATACTATGTCTATGGAACTTTTCTCCCTGGGCCCATACTGAGAATGGGTTTACCTTGGCCCACTGGACTATCCTGGCAAACAAATGTAAGTGAAAAAATTACATGGAGCTGCTTACTGCTTGGTGTGATGGATTTGCAGTGTTCTTATGACACTCAGTCTTGCTGGCTGGATTCTGCTAAAATTCAAAGTCTGATTATATTTGCATTCACAGTCTGTTGCATACAGAAACTTGCAGAATATACACTGATGAGAGAATATACTTTGCAGCATTAACTTTAAAGAGCAGTAACAAATAACTTTTTATAATAAATCAAACGAAACCATGTTGCAGCTTAAAAGTACTGTTCTAACTTTACTTTTCATATGGTACAGATGATGTGAGAGATATAACATTTACCTTAGGACTTGTGTCCCTATCATACCTCTAAACAACTGGATTTATACAGCTCTTTATATACAGTTTTTAGTCATGCATAAACATATTTTGGAGAATTGCTTATCCTGTAGAAACAATACTAAACTTCCTTGTTTAACAATGTCTTGTAAGAGACCAGCTTTTCTGACAGTGTGAATATCCTGTAACAGTGTCCTGATGTCCATGTAGAAAAACATATTTTTGAGGAAACACATTGTCCTGTATTCTATTTGAATCTGTGTATAGAAACATGTGTTCTTATGTCAGTGCTGATAAGCATATCCTGTTTTTTTATGAAGAAAAACATATTTTTGAGAAAACACATTGTCAGAGATCAGCTTTTCTGACAGTGTGAACATCCTGTATTTTATTTGGATCTTTGTATAAAAAAAAATCTGTTTTTGTGCCATCCTGTTTTTCCATGCAGAATAACATGTCATTGTTCTTTAAAAGCAGATTTTGCATTTTTGTTCTTGCATACATCCTGTTTTGAGTCTGTAAGGGAAAAATGTCCATTCTTTAAAAGCAGATTTTGTATTTTTGCTCTTGCATACATCCTGTTTTGAGTCTGTAAGGGAAAAGTGTCCATTCTTTAAAAGCAGATTTTGTATTTTTGCTCTTGCATACATCCTGTTTTGAGTCTGTAAGGGAAAAATGTCCATTCAGCAGATTCCTTTTCCAAGCCATGGTAATTTAGTATGGATGCTGATTACCTATTACTAAACTCTATTTCTACATTTAAGCAAGCTTTATCTTATACATTATTTATGTTGCATAATTGCAGCAAAATTACTTTCAACCTTAGTATATTGTTGAGCACACTCTAACAATTCCGTCTTTTTTATTTTAAACTAGAGAAATAAATTCAGCATTATTTGGTAATACTTTTTTATTATGACAATTAACAACAGTAACTTGACTAGCTTTTGCTAAGCAGACTTTAATACATGTAAATAATATGCAACCAAGCATTACAATAACAATAAAAGAAATTAAAAATACAGTGATTTTTCCTGTCCATCCTGTAAATAGATTACTAAACCATTCACCCCAGTCATCATTTCAGTTTTTTCTAGTATGTTGAGACACTTGTGCAATCACTTCTAAATGTGCTTTTACAGATTCTGTTTTGTCTGGAATAAATGTACAACACTGTTCTCCTATTAAAGCACATGTACCCCCTTGTGATGCTAATATGTAATCTGATGCCATTCGATTTTGCAAAACCATAGTTCGTATTGCTGTCATTTTGACAGTAATGTCAAGGACTGCATTGAAAGTGGCATTTGCCAATATCTCAACTAGTTTAGATAGTTTTCTCAATTCCCAGATGGCTTTTGCAGCCCCGTACCAAGGGAAAATACCTGCTCCAGAGATTACATCATCTCCTAAATCCATATCTTTTAATTTAATATAATCAAGATTTTGATGATATATACGTGATATATCTAAGGTGTCTACTGGATTTTCTGGACTTTCAATTACAGGTAATATATCCCTTTTCTTTTTTGTATTCCTAATGTTTCCTTTTGGTAACTCTTTTACATGATGCATTGCTGGTACCACTAATCCTATATAACAGGTGCCATCCCATCCCTTTGGTAACCATTTATAAGCATATTTACCACAGATGTAATATAACCCATCTGATAGAGCAACACTGCTATTTACCAGACTGCCATTTACTTGCCCCATAGTAGGAGTTTTATCATGTACAACTGTAAAGTTTTTATCTGTTTTACTTCTTCAACATGTAATATTAGTTTTACAGTCATTTTTGTCATTTTGTGAAAAGTGAAATACTGCTGTGTCACTTAATATTAACTGACCCTTAATTGGTATTAAAATAGGGAAACCATGAGAAAATACTTCACATACTGGTATGTGGTTGTGAAAATTTATCATTTCAATTGTTTGAATACAATTGCTATTACCCACTGGAACAGTTCCATTTTGTTGAAAACATGTGATCCCCTGTACTATAGCAGATAACTGTACTCTTGCTTTACGTAATTGTACATTTATAACTTGATCTCCTGTTTCATTTATTAATACTCTCCAACTACTAAGAGAATTTAGTGGAATAGGTATTAGAGGCATTACCCCTGTTATTTTTGGTATTAAACTACATACCCAACAATTAGAAACATTCATGCTTTTGCATACCAACATTGTCTTGCTAAGAAAGTGTTAAAAGATGGTGACCAGTCTTGTTCATTTTTCCACATTTCTTTACTCTCTCTCTTATGTAACTTTACAGTTTGATTAACAGGTTGTAAGTATAATGTAATACTAAGCAATACAATAATAGTTAGTATAATAGCTATTATCAATTTAAAAAAACATCCTTTAAATAGAAATTCCATTGTTGAATCATTTTGCCTTTGGTCATCCGAAACTGGATTTCCAAAAGGATGCACTTTAAACCATGTCAATTTTATTAGGGTTTTCTCTGTTGGAAACCTACAAAAGAATACATTTAATCAGACTTACATTGTTTACTATTTTTTATCATTCTTAGTTGATCTTTATGTACCAACATTGTTCTGTTTTTCTTTTTTCCTTTGATTTTGTACACTAATGGTCCAATTTGTTCCACTACTTCAAAAGGGCCTTGCCAATTGCTAGCCCATGGTCCTTCCATTTGGAATGTTTTTACCAATACTTTGGTTCCACAGGGAAGGTTTTTTTCAGCTGGTATTATTGGCACCTTTTTCCATAGATGGAACGCTTGCTCCCTTGCATTATAGTCACATATACTAGTAAGTTGTTTTAGCCATTCCTGATGTTTGCTAATTTCTAGCATGGGCCTACCATTAGGTAAATCTGGATCAAATGGTAATTGTATGGGCATTTTGCGGCCTGTCATTATTTCATATGGGGAAATACCTGTTTTGCTGTTTGGTGTTGCTCGAATACCCATTAAAATACCAGGCAGATGATGTACCCATGTATTGCCCTTTTCCAAGCATGCCTTTTTAGACGTTCTTTTAACGTCCGATTCATACGTTCTACAATGCCATTAGATTGTGGATGGTATGGTACATGAAACCTTTGCTGTATGCCTAACAAATTACACATTTGTTTAATGAGATCACTAACAAACTGTGGGCCATTGTCTGACTCTATAACCCGTGGCCATCCCCAATGACAGAAAATATTTTTTCATAAGGCTTCTGCTGTTGCCTTTGCTGTCATGGTTTTGGTAGGAATTGCTTCTACCCATTTTGAAAAGACGTCCACTACTACTAGTAGATATCTGTAACCTCCCTTTGTTGTTGGTAATGGACCTGCATAATCTATTTGAACTGCATACCATGGCCCATCCGCTGGCTGTACTCGATGTAACTGAGGCCTTTTGCTTTTAGCATTTACCTGAAGACAGATTAAACATTCTTTTATAATCAGTTTGCAGACCTTTTTTAAATTTGGGTTCCAATACTTTTCTTTTACAACTGCCCATAACTTATCAGTTCCTATATGGCCCAGTATTTGGTGATTTAACTTGACCAACTGGCGTGCCAACTGAAATGGTACATATGGCAACTGTAACCCTTTGGAGGTCGTGTATGCATAGTACTCCTTTGGTGGTATGCCTACCAATCTGCACTGATCGGTTTCTTCTTTTAAGCCCTGTTGTTTTTGTATATTTACAAGGTCTTTCTCTATTGACTCTTTATCTAGCTCTTTTAAGACACTAACTTCTACACTGACATACTCATATTCTGGAAGTTTCTAACTCTTTTAAGACACTAACTTCTACATTGGCGTACTCATATTCTGGAAGTTTCTAACTCTTTTAAGATACTAACTTCTACACTGACATACTCATATTCTGGAAGTTTCTAACTCTTTTAAGACACTAACTTCTACACTGACATACTCATATTCTGGAAGTTTCTAACTCTTTTAAGACACTAACTTCTACATTGGCGTACTCATATTCTGGAAGTTCTTTTCCATTTTGTGCTGCTTGTTTGGCCAAGGTATCAGCTAACACATTTAATCTGTAAGTTTCACTGGTTGGCTTTTGATGTGCTTTTACTTTTAAGATGCTATACTGTCCTTGTTGTTTTGACATTGTTATAACTTTATATATGTCTTTTAATACTTCAGCATGCCGTAATGGTTTACCTACACTATCCACAAATCCTCGTCTTACCCAGGTTTCCATATGTAGTCTTAAAGAATTTACTACATAAGCACTATCTGAAAAAATGTTAATAGGATTGTAATACTTTAGCACATACAATACTGCCTCCAGTTCAGCTCTTTGAGCTGACATATGCCCTGGTAACTTGATTAGTTCAGGAGAACCCAATTGTGGATTTTCTGGAACTATGGCAAATCCTGTCCAGTATCTACCTTGGTCCCAATATCGTGCTCCATCCACAAAGATAGATGGCTTAAAGTGATCAAAATCAGATGCTAAAAATTGCACCTCAGGTGACATTATCTTTTTTAAACAGTTATGCTGTTTTTCTTCATATCCCATATGGTTTGACAAATGGTATTTATCCCCTGTCTGTATAGTAACATTTTTTATTTCAAAAAGTGCCATCCATTTTGCAAAGACTGCCTAATACCATCTGTAATTTTATTCATTTCAAAACTGTCTATCAAAGCTTTTACAGCTTGATGTGGTGTTTGTACTATAATGCTGGAAAATACGGTCAAATATTCAGTTTGTTTAATACCCCAGTAAATGGCTAATAACTGCTGTATACATGGATGGTAACCCAATTCCACTGGAGTCATCTTTCTGCTAAAGAAAGTGACTGGGCGTAATGTTTTTTCCATTCTGTTGTCACTACCATGTGGCCATTCCTGTAGTAGTACCACAGACAGTGTTTTTTTTCCTGCTGCTGCTTGTAACACAAATGGTAACCTTGGAGTGGGCGCTATTAGTTCTGTAGCTTGTGCTAGTTTTATTTTTATCTGTGAAAATGCCTCCTCTTCATGAGATCCCCACTCTAAAAAGGTGGAGTTCTTTTGTTCATGTAACATTTTGTATAGGGCAGCAGCCACGGCTGCATAATCCTCTATAAATTCCCTATTGTAATTCATGATTCCCATGAATTTATGTAAGTCTGCTATAGTCAGTGGCTTTTCCATTTGTAAAATGCCTTGTACACGTACAGGGCAAGGAGATCTTCCTGTTGGTTTTATAATAGTACCTAGAAACTTAACTTTTTGTGTCATAAACTGAATTTTTTCACTTTTAACCTTAAACCCTGCTTGCTGTAGAGTATGAAAAACTCTCTTAAGAAGCCGTACATGCTCCTCTACTGTTTCTGACTGAATTAAAATATCATCAATGTAATGCATTACTGAATCATCCTTTTCCAAATGTTGTAGAATGGATCCTACTGTCTGATGAAAAATAACTGGACTGTTTTGAAACCCTTGTAGTAACCTTGTCATAACATATTGCTGGTTTTTAAATGTAAAGGCAAATCTTGGCCAATCTTTTTTCCTGAGTGGCACTGCAAAAAACATTTGCTAAATCTATTACTGTAAACCACTTACTTTGTGGCTTAATATGTGCAGCCAACTCTGGGACTCCTGGAATCAAGTGTGCTCTAGGAGTGGTATATTGATTAACCTTTCAGTAAATCAATAACAAGATGATAACTACCATCTTTTTCTTAACTGGCCAGATTGGTGAATTTGTAGGACTGTTGCCTTTTTGTATAATCCCTTCTCTTTCCCATTCTGCAATACATTTTTCCATATGTTCTTCTGCTTCCCTAGGAATAGGATATTGTTTTTGAAAAGGTGGTATATAGTCCTGATCACTTCCTATTCCTACTGGGCTTTCTAGTTTCCCACAATCACTGGGACCCTTGGACCATAGATTTGGGAATTGCTGTTGTAAATGCTTCCATATATCCTCACTGTCTGTATTTATATAGCCTGTAGGTTTTTCAGGTTTGTCAGGTAGAGAGATTGCATAGCAACCTGTATTTTGTTCTTCCTCTCTTTGTTGTTTGTCTCCCATCCACAGAATTTCATTAGGTAAATCAATTACTATGCCTAAAGGTCCTAGAATGTCCATACCAATAATGGTATTTGTGCAAGATGGATGCATTAAAAATGTACCCTTTCATATTTGTCCCTCTTGACTAAACTTTATGTCCACATTTTGGCTACTCACTGCATAGCATCCTGTGCCATTAAATGCTGAAATGCAAACCTTTTTTATAGGATTTACTGGTAACTGTCTATTTGTGACAGATACTGCTGCTCCTGTGTCTATTAAGACATTTTTCCACAGTGACCCCTCTACCCAAATATCAATCAGTGGTCGTCCATCTCGACCCTTTTTAAAGGTAGTCAGGAAAGATACCAGAGTAGGGGGGGCACATCCCTATTGTAAGGAAATCCACTCATCCTCTCCTTTATTATCAAATGCAATATGACACACCTCATGTTTTTGTTTGTCATCTTCTTCTGTGTCTGAATGATCTACATATTTAGGTTTTCAATCTCTTTTTTAACTGTTGCCTAGCTATTCCTTCTGCCTGTTCTATCAAATGTTTCGGATTTACAGGTGAAACTGTTTGAAAATCTACCGGGCATACTTTCCCTTTTCCTGTATATTGATGGCTTTTATAACTGTTTTTACTAATATTGTAAGGTTTTTGTACATGATCCTGCTTTTCTGACTTTTCTTTTAAATTTGTTTGCTCTCTTTTTGGAAACACTCCCTGTTCTTCCTTCTTTTTGCGCCAGGCTTTGTAATGATCACAATTTTGCTTAACGTGTCCTATTTTTTTACAAAAGAAGCATGTTGGTGCCTTTTGCTCATTACCTGTGCTTGATCCTGGTACTACAAGCATAGAGGCAGGAGCTGGTGGTGCTGACACAGCTCTTTCTGCTGGTGGTTGGTCACACCATTTTTGCCTTCCCCTGTTTTTGACTTCACCAATTACTTCAAATGGCTCACTATTATCTTTACATGCAAAGATATGGTGTGAATATAAAGTCCCATCATCGGCCATAGTCCGTCCCCTCATTAGTTTTTGTACCAAATCAGTGAGGGTATCAGAATTTTCTTCGTAGATACATTTAATATCCCCTGGAACCCCTTTGACTTGTTCTAAGAAGCAATGTATTAACTGTTTTTGTATGTCTCTTTTTCCCATGTCTCTGTCTGTTTTTTTATATATGATTTGAAATGCAAGTCTAAAATGATCACTTTGTTCCATTAATTTATCTGTGATAGTAATTTTAAAATTATCTAATAATTTGGCTGTGAGAGGCTGCCCTTGTGTAAATGCCATTAAAATGGCTGTCATACGTCCTACTTTAGTGTTTAACTGATAATCATCTTGCTTTAATTGTATGAAAGTTTTAAAACATTTGGGAATGAAAATCCAGAAACATCTAAGTAATGCATCTGTCCATATATCAGAGCCTGCTGTATATGCCACCCATTCTTCAAATGTAAGCATGTTATAAAATATGCCTTTTTTATCATTCCACTGTGGTAAACTCTGTAATAATCTAGACTGCGTATATAAATCTGTAGTGGTTCCCTGTCCCTGTTCTATAATTTGGACTGGTTTTGTGTTTTTTAACGGTTATTTAAGCTGGGATATCAAAATAGTATTTTGGAGGTTAGTCTCTGTTAATTCATCTAATTCTTCTTCCTTTTCCTTCAGATGCTGTTTAAGGTCTGTCATTTCTACCTGTAAGTGTTTAAGGGATATATGATACCTGTTATTGGATTCCTCTGTTGACTGCAGAGCTCCTATGCACTTTTGACAGAGATCTTGAATGTCAGTTTTGAACATTTTAAATTCATTTTGTTTCTCTTTTAAAAACTTATTAAAGTTTTCTGTCAATGTATCATAAACTTTGTTTCTGTCCTCATCTGTATGTGTAGCCGTGGCATCATTCCATGCTTGTACATAATTTTTAAAGGGAGTTACAAGATCTACAGGGGACTCTGTCAATAACAGATTTGATTGCTGTTGTAATTCAGAAATTAATGTACTAACAGGACATAACTGCTTTACATCTGGATATAATGAAAACTGTGTATTATTAATTAATTCTTTATCATGAACAGATCTGTCTGCACAGTCTAGTTTTTAGCAATATCATGCAATACTTGTTTATGGCATATTACACAAAATGCAGTTTCCTTTGAATCACACAATAAACATTTACTATGATATACTTCATTTTTTGTTGCAAATACCAATCAAATGTTACAATCCACTTACATAATGCTGGTATGTCAACTTGCCCTAACAAGGTTTTACACTTACTAATGTGTTGTGTATACCAACATTGCAATTTACTCCATATTTTATCTGGTTGTTCTGCTACATTAAGAGTAAAACTTGGCTTACATTTGCTAGAATTCTGCCTGATAGCATCCATACTAAAAAAAATGTGACGTAGAAAAAGTCTTACCAGTGAGCAAGAAAACAGGTGATCAGGCTGTTGTTGCAGATGGCTGGAAATTTTTCAAAGTCACTTGAGAAGCTGGGAAAGCACAACAGGCAGCGGACTGCTGTGCTAGTGGATATTCCCCTTTTCTTAGCGAAACTATGGCACTGCGACTGGAACTTCAGTCTCACTCCGGATGTAGACGTCTAAAAAACTGTACTACTGCAAGCTGCATAAACTGGAATACTTCTGTTCAGAACTGACACATACGTACAAATGTTAGTTACTGCAATTTAACTGAAGTGACCCTCTGCAGGGCTTACCATCACTCCTCCTGTGGTTGAATGCAGATTGTAGGTTCAAATGCAGGCTAGCTTGCCATTGAAAAAATTACATGGAGCTACTTACTGCTTGGTGTGATGGATTTGCAGTGTTCTTATGACACTCAGTCTTGCTGGCTGGATTCTGCTAAAATTCAAAGTCTGATTATATTTGCATTCACAGTCTGTTGCATACAGAAACTTGCAGAATATACACTGATGAGAGAATATACTTTGCAGCATTAACTTTAAAGAGCAGTAACAAATAACTTTTTATAATAAATCAAATGAAACCACGTTACAGCTTAAAAGTACTGTTCCAACTTTACTTTTCATATAGTACAGATGATGTGAGAGATATAACATTTACCTTAGGACTTGTGTCCCTATCATACCTCTAAACAACTGGATTTATACAGCTCTTTATATACAGTTTTTAGTCATGCATAAACATATTTTGGAGAATTGCTTATTCTGTAGAAACAATACTAAACTTCCTTGTTTAACAATGTCTTGTAAGAGACCAGCTTTTCTGACAGTGTGAATATCCTGTAACAGTGTCCTGATGTCCATGTAGAAAAACATATTTTTGAGGAAACACATTGTCCTATATTCTATTTTAACCTGTGTATAGAAACATGTGTTCTTATGTCAATGCTGATAAGCATATCCTGTTTTTTATGAAGAAAAACATTTTTGAGAAAACACATTGTCAGAGATCAGCTTTTCTGACAGTGTGAACATCCTGTATTTTATTTGGATCTTTGTATAAAAAAACATCTGTTCTTGTGCCATCCTGTTTTTCCATGCAGAATAACATGTCATTGTTCTTTAAAAGCAGATTTTGCATTTTTGTTCTTGCATACATCCTGTTTTGAGTCTGTAAGGGAAAATGTCCATTCTTTAAAAGCAGATTTTGTATTTTTGCTCTTGCATACATCCTGTTTTGAGTCTGTAAGGGAAAAGTGTCCATTCTTTAAAAGCAGATTTTGTATTTTTGCTCTTGCATACATCCTGTTTTGAGTCTGTAAGGGAAAAATGTCCATTCAGCAGATTCCTTTTCCAAGCCATGGTAATTTAGTATGGATGCTGATTACCTATTACTAAACTCTATTTCTACATTTAAGCAAGCTTTATCTTATACATTATTTATGTTGCATAATTGCAGCAAAATTACTTTCAACCTTAGTATATTGTTGAGCACACTCTAACAGTAAGTAAGTAAATAAAGTAAGTATCGGGTGTTACTGTTTGCAGTGAGTCAAGAAGGTACTCGTACTATCTAAAGATACTACGTCTTACATCAGTTTCAGATGCGTATAAAAAAACCCATGTAGTACACTGCTCAAGATCATTTATTTAAATCGACTGCTCGATGCCCTTTATAGCTACTTGTATTTGTTCATAGGCTCACAGGTAAGTACTAGGCTATCTGCACGAGGGCATCTATAAGCCTAGCCAGAATGTGTTGGCTTTCATTAGTTACTTCCCATCTCGTGAGTTGTAAATGGCCGAACACATAACTGTAATTCTCTTTAGCACCAGTTCATTACCACTTCAAAGGTATTAAATAAGAATACATAGTGTGTTCTTTTCTAAAAAAAAAATTATTTAAGAAATGTCAGTGGAGAGAGCATAAAAACAGGAAAACTGGGAAAAATAGAAAACTGAAACGAAAGCTTAAAACAGAATAATAACATTTTGAATAAATTCTTCTGTTAGAACTCTGAGAAGAGATGGGTGCATCTGTATTTCTGATCTCCCCACCTCACCTATCCTGCCCCTGTTGTATTGTTAAGCTCAGTGACTGTTACATTGTCTGCTGCTTATGTTGATGTGATGTCAGGATCCCTTCTTTTTGTCGTGTCATTTACATTAGCAAACCTATCGTTTAGTGATCGGTTGTTCTCTAGTGGCTGCCCAATTCCAGATACGATCCCTCTTTCCATATGAAAGAGCACCACTGTTTTCTTCAGTAAGTTCTGGCACCATCTCCAGATACAAAATATGTGTTTGGTTCAACAGTTATACCAACGTACAACAAAGTATCTGTACATACAAGAAAATTGATGTTTAGTTCTGTTAGAAGACAGAGCAGGTGCATTTTTTTCAGTAACACCTGAAACTAACATCAGCTTTGTAGAGTATTGCATTACCAATTTAGTATTTGCATCATATAAAATAGCAGTCAGAATTCCATGAAAGGCAGCCTATTTATAGCATGCTTTGATAGAGTCGAAGTTGCATTCTAATTAATTAAAATTCCGCTGTATGTTGTAAAACTTTTCCAATGCTCATTTCTTCCATATAATTACCCAGTATTTTCAGATATAAAACTTTTTTCTTATTTGTTCAAGATTAATACAGAAGAATATGTGTTTTAATCTGTATATGTAACTAGCGGTCACACTGTCACAAATCCGTGTCATCTATGGAGCTATGAACAGTTTTAAAATTAGTTGTATACTCACTATAACTATACATCTGTGTTGTCCGTTTTCATTCTTCTTCACCTGATGGGTCTCAGATCTGACCTCAGATCTAGCTCAGTCGCATTTACTACACTATTGGATCCAACTCTTGAGCCCCTCCCTTCACCCATAATGCCCCAGTTTCTTTGCAATGCCACCAGTTGAGTTTGCTGCCCCATAACCAACAGAAAGAACTAACCTTAGTCCAAGATAAGAGGAAGGCTAGTAGAAAGGACTGTGGCTCAAGCCTGGAACACAAGTTCCACAACAACCATAAGGCCACTCCAGGAATAAAAGGGACTTTGGAAGAAGAGTGGGAAACTGAGGAAGAATAAAAATGGCCAACACAGATGGAGAGTTATGATGAGTACATAACCTTAATATATGTAATTGCTGTTGAAGAAAGTATTTTACATCCCAGATATACATTGTGTATGTATTTAATGCGCACACACACACACACACACACACACACACACACACACACACACACACACAGACTCCCATGTGCAGACACATTCAAAAGCACAGATGGACAGTGACTCCGCTACCTGTATACAGAAACATGTACATCCATGCACACCAGTTACAGTTATTTTATTGAATGAGTACCTCAGATGTCTCATGAACAAATGAAAAAAATCATAGAATGTAAGACATTACAGTGGCCCCCCCATAGCTTCTTATTTTCACTGATTTTGCTGTGCACTGCTTCACTGTGCCTCATAGTACCCTTAATTGTCTGATAAATCATTAAGGATCAAAGTCGGTCAATAATGTCAGATTTAAAGTCGGTTAATAATGTCAGATTTAAGAATTTCATACTTCAGACTGTTTAATGGATCTGTGCTGATGGATTGTAGTTTTGCTGTCACCTTTCCCTGTCCCTGTGTCTCTCTGTTGTTTAATCTCTCATTTTCTCTCTCTCTGTCTCTCACACACACAAACACAATTGTTTTTTTATTTTTTTCTTTACTTTTTATTTTAATTTTATGCTTGCTAAATAAAGTGATATTTAATGAGCATAACAAATGGCAGTCCTTTTTACTGTCCGATCTTTATGGTGCCTTAATATGCCACTGTGAAGTGGTGGACTTGTTTTTCTACAGCTGTTACCATAAATTAACACCTTGCTGAAGAACATTCATTGTCCAATGAGGGTGGTGGTGTACAGTTTCCCATTAGCAAATAAACCATCATTCATAGTCTACAGCTTTAGGAAACATCAAAACGACAGCATGCAACAATAATAGGGATATATTAAAACCGTCACCTCTTTCTGCTTCCCATGCATTACCTTCCTTCAGATTTCATTAAAAAGCCATAGTCCTGTACTGTTATGGATAGTAACATAGATCTTTCTCTCCTCTGGTTCATTCCCTGCATTTTTACAGGAGTTCCACTACAGTATCTCTACCTAAATATGGATCCTCTGACAAAACGAATTTTACATTCCAGTCTCATAGGTTCATAGGTTCATACTAGGCTATCTGCCTGAGGGCATTTATAAGCCTAGCCCATAGTTTTGTGGCTTACGCCACCCCTTTAGTTTGGAGAAACTATGCCCATTATTTTGCTGTGCCTCTGTCGAGCAGTGACACTGAGGTAACCCCTGGGGTGTATCTGCGATCTCACATCCATTGGTCAAGATTCCTCTTGAACAAGGCCAGCGAGGTGCTCTGCCTCACATAAACCGGGATTTTGTTCCACAGCATAGGGAGTCTTTGGGTGATGAATATATCCCTCCAGCACGTCCTATTAATAACCGTGTCGAGGTTTAAGTCTCCCGCCCTTGTGGCTCTGAGGGATCTAGATTTTTTGAGATGAAACATGTTCATCAAATCTGGGTTTGACATGGCCTTGTATGTTAGGCATAGGTCACCTCTGAGCAAGCGGTAAGCAACTGAATATAACTGGAGTTCTTTCAGTCGGGCAGCATAAGACAGATTTTTGAGACCCTTTATCCTTTTGGTGAGGAACTTTTGTGGCCTCTCCAGCTGCTGCAAGTGTCTGGTCAGACACATTCCGAATGGGGCATTGTACTCGATCATTGGTCTGATGAGTGATGAGTATAGGGAGACTATGACTTCCCTTGATCTAGATGTGAATCCCTTCATGATAAGGTGGGCAATGTAGAAGGTCTTCCTAACTACTTTAGCAATATGAGTGTCGAATGAAAGGCTACTGTCAACCTGGGTTCCCAGGTCCCTGATAACTTCTTCTGTGGTCAGGGGATTGCCACCTATATGGTAGCTAGGGGTAACCTTATTTTTCCCGAAGGGTATGACTATGCATTTCTTGGCATTTAACTTTAGGCCATGGCTCTGGCACCAGTTATCCGTTTCTGTGAGACCCTTCTGAAGGATATCTGTGTCGGATGTGTTTTCAACTATGGCGCCCAGTTTGCAGTCATCTGCAAACTTTGTCAGCCATATCCCTCCTGTGTTTGCTTGTACTTCAGAAAAGTAGATGCCAAACAAGAGTGGGCCCAGGACTGAGCCCTGTGGAACACCACTTGTGAAAGGCTTTGAGTCTGACATGGCGCCAGCAACTCTGACCCTGTGGGTTCTGTCACTCAGCCAGTTTGCAACCCATCTTGTAATGTATGGGTTTACATTTAAGTTGATGAGTTTTTCAATGATACCCGAGTGGGGTATTGTATCGAAAGCCTTCGCCAGGTCTAGTAGGCTGTATGGACTGCCTTTCCCTTGTCAATGGCCTTGGTGACTGTTTGTGACTCATTCCTGAAATCTTTTCAAAGGTTCTGTGAAAACATGCCTGCAACAAGCTAAAGGTCACATAGATAAGCAAGGAGTGAGGCCTGAGAATCAACATGGATTCTGGAGAGGGCACAGCATGAGCCCCTCACTTCTGCCCCTAACAAATGTCACTTACAGGTGCATGGATGAAGGACAGAGTCTGAGAATACAACCTACTGCTTCTTAATGTTTTAAACACCTTTATTAAGTCACCACATTGTGAACAATGACTAGGAACATATCCAGGCATCCACAACCCCTTTTTCCCATTTTTTTCATATGGGGTCAGGGTGTCACTTTAATAATGACAATCTATAGCCAGGGTGTACACCGCCATGTGACTAGCCATGCTGCAGTAATTTGGAACAAATCCAATAACAGAAAAGAAACAAAACCTTGTAAACGTTCATTATTTTCATGCCCCGCACATCTATGGTTTTAAAACAATTAATATTCACCACGACATCATGTAAAATCATCATCATCCCTTTCATATGGTTTTAAAACAATTAATATTCACCACGACATCATGTAAAATCATCATCCCTTTTATATGGTTTTAAAACAATTAATATTCACCCTGACATCATGTAAAATCATCATCATCCCTTTCATATGGTTTTAAAACAATTAATATTCACCACGACATAATGTAAAATCATCATCATCCCTTTCATATGGTTTTAAAACGATATTCACCACGACATCATGTAAAATCATCAACGCTTTCATATGGTTTTAAAACAATTAATATTCACCCCGACATCATGTAAAATCATCATCATCCCTTTCAAATGGTTTTAAAACAATTAATATTCACCCCGACATCATGTAAAAATCATCATCATCCCTTTCATATGGTTTTAAAAAAATCATCATCATCATCCCTTTCATATGGTTTTAAAACAATTAATATTCACCCCGACATCATGTAAAATCATCATCATCATACCTTTCATATGGTTTTAAAACAATTAATATTCACCCCAACATCATGTAAAATCATCATCATCCCTTTCATATGGTTTTAAAACAATTAATGTTCACCCCATCAAGTAAAATCATCATCACCCCTTTCATATGGTTTTAAAGCAATTATCATTCACCCAAACATCATGTAAAATCATCATCATCCCTTTCATATGGTTTTAAAACAATTAATATTCACCCCGACATCATGTAAAATCATCATCATCCCTTTCATATGGTTTTAAAACAACTAATATTCACCCCGACGTCATGTAAAATCATCATCCCTTTTATACGGTTTTAAAACAATTAATATTCACCCCGACGTCATGTAAAATCATCATCATCCCTTTCATATGGTTTTAAAACAATTAATATTCACCCCAACATCATGTAAAATCATCATCCCTTTTATATGGTTTTAAAACAATTAATATTCACACCGACATCATGTAAAATCATCATCATCCCTTTCATATGGGTTTAAAACAATTAATATTCACCCCAACATCATGTAAAATCACCATCATCCCTTTCATATGGTTTTAAAACAATTAATATTCACACCGACATCATGTAAAATCATCAAAATCCCTTTCATATGGTTTTAAAACAATAATATTCACCCCATCATGTAAAATCATCATCATCCTTTTCATATGGTTTAAAACAATTAATATTCACCCCGACATCATGTAAAATCATCATCATCCCTTTCATATGGTTTTAAAACAATTCTCATTCACCCCAACATCATGTAAAATCATCATCCCTTTCATATGGTTTTAAAACAATTAATATTCACCCAAACATCATGTGAAATCATCATCATCCCTTTCATATGGTTTTAAAACAATTAATATTCACCCCGACATCATGTAAAATCATCATCATCCCTTTCATATGGTTTTAAAACAATTAATATTCACCCCATCATGTGAAGTCATCATCATCCCTTTTATATGGTTTTAAAACAAATAATATTCACCCCAACATCATGTAAAATCATCATCATCTCTTTCATATGGTTTGAAAACAATTTTCATTCACCCCAACATTATGTTGATGTAAAATCATCATCATCCCTTTCATATGGTTTTAAAACAATTAATATTCACCCCAACATCATGTATAATCATCATCATCCCTTTCATATGGTTTTAAAACAATTAATATTCACCCCGACATCATGTGAAGTCAACATCATCCCTTTTATATGGTTTTAAAACAAATAATATTCACCCCAACATCATGTAAAATCATCATCATCTCTTTCACATGGTTTGAAAAAAATTCTCATTCACCCCAACATTATGTAAAATCATCATCATCCCTTTCATATGGTTTTAAAACAATTCTCATTCACCCCAACATCATGTAAAAATCATCATCATCCCTTTCATATGATTTTAAAACAATTAATATTCACCCCAACATCATGTAAAATCATCAACCCTTTCATATGGTTTTAAAACAATTAATATTCACCCTGACATCATCTAAAATCATCATCATCCCTTTCATATGGTTTTAAAACAATTCTCATTCACCCCAACATCATGTAAAAATCATCATCATCCCTTTCATATGGTTTTAAAACAATTAATATTCACCCCAACATCATGTAAAATCATCATCATCCCTTTCATATGGTTTTAAAACAATTAATATTCACCCCAGCATCATGTAAAATCATCATCCCTTTCATATGGTTTTAAAACAATTAATATTCACCCCGACATCATGTAAAATCTTCATCATCCCTTTCATATGGTTTTAAAGCAATTAATATTCACCCCAACATCATGTAAAATCATCATCATCATCATCATCCCTTTCATATGGTTTTAAAACAATTAATATTCACCCCAACATCATGTGAAATCATCATCATCCCTTTCATATGGTTTTAAAACAATTAATATTCACTCCATCATGTAAAATCATCATCATCCCTTTCATATGGTTTTAAAACAATTAATATTCACCCAGACATAATGTAAAATCTTCATCCCTTTCATATGGTTTTAAAACAATTAATATTCACACCATCATGTAAAATCATCATCACCCCTTTCATATGGTTTTAAAACAATTAATATTCACCCCATCATGTAAAATCATCATCATCCCTTTCATATAGTTTTAAAACAAATAATATTCACCCCAACATCATGTAAAATCATCATCATCTCTTTCATATGGTTTGAAAACAATTCTCATTCACCCCAACATTATGTAAAATCATCATCATCCCTTTCATATGGTTTTAAAACAATTCTCATTCACCCCAACATCATGTAAAATCATCATCATCCCTTTCATATGGTTTTAAAACAATTAATATTCACCCCGACATCATGTAAAATCATCATCATCCCTTTCATATGGTTTTAAAACAATTAATATTCACCCCAACATCATGTAAAATCATCATCATCCCTTTCATATGATTTTAAAACAATTATCATTCACCCCAACATCATGTAAAATCATCATCATCCCTTTTATATGGTTTTAAAACAATTAATATTCACACCGACATCATGTAAAATCATCATCCCTTTCATATGGTTTTAAAACAATTAATATTCACCCCGACACCATGTAAAATTATCATCATCCTTTTCATAGGGTTTTAAAACAATTAATATTCACCCCGACATCATGTAAAATCATCATCACCCCTTTCATATGGTTTTAAAACAATTCTCATTCACCCCAGCATCATGTAAAATCATCATCATCCCTTTCATATGGTTTTAAAACAATTAATATTCACCCCGACATCATGTAAAATCATCATCATCCCTTTCATATGGTTTTAAAACAATTAATATTCACCCCGACATCATGTAAAATCATCATCATCTCTTTCATATGGTTTTAAAACAATTAATATTCACCCCGACATCATGTAAAATCATCATCATCCTTTTCATATGTTTTTAAAACAATTAATATTCACCCCAACATCATGTAAAATCATCATCATCCCTTTCATATGGTTTTAAAACAATTAATATTCACACCATGTAAAATCATTATCATCATCCCTTTCATATGGTTTTAAAACAATTCTCATTCACCCCAACATCATGTAAAATCATCTTCATCCCTTTCATATGGTTTTAAAACAATTCTCATTCACCCCAACATCATGTAAAATCATCATCACCCCTTTCATATGGTTTTAAAACAATTCTCATTCACCCCAGCATCATGTAAAATCATCATCATCCCTTTCATATGGTTTTAAAACAATTAATATTCACCCCGACATCATGTAAAATCATCATCCCTTTTATATGGTTTTAAAACAATTAATATTCACACCGACATCATGTAAAATCATCATCATCCCTTTCATATGGGTTTAAAACAATTAATATTCACCCCGACATCATGTAAAATCATAGTCATCCCTTTCATATGGTTTTAAAACAATTAATATTCACACCGACATCATCTAAAATCATCATCATCCCTTTCATATGGTTTTAAAACAATTAATATTCACCCCGACATCATGTAAAATCATCATCATCCCTTTCATATGGTTTTAAAACAATTAATATTCACCCTGACATCATGTAAAATCATCATCATCCCTTTCATCTGGTTTTAAAACAAATAATATTCACCCTGACATCATGTAAAATCATCATCATCCCATTCATATGGTTTTAAAACAATTAATATTCACCCTAACATCATGTAAAATCATTATCATCCCTTTCATATGGTTTTAAAACAATTAATATTCACCCGACATCATGTAAAATCATCATCATCCCTTTCATATGGTTTTAAAACAATTAATATTCACCCCGACCTTATGTAAAATCATAATCATACCTTTCATATGTATTTAAAACAATTATCATTCACCCCAACATCATGTAAAATCATCATCATCCCTTTCATATGGTTTTAAAACCATTAATATTCACACCATCATGTAAAATCATCATCATCCCTTTCATATGGTTTTAAAACAATTAATATTCACACCGACATCATGTAAAATCCTCATCCTCCCTTTCATATGGTTTTAAAACAATTAATATTCACCCCGACATCATGTAAAATCTTCATCATCCTTTTCATATGGTTTTAAAACAATTAATATTCACCCCAACATCATGTAAAATCATCATCACCCCTTTCATATGGTTTTGAAACGATTAATATTCACCCTGACATCATGTAAAATCATCAGCATCCCTTTCATATGGTTTTAAAACAATTCTCATTCACCCCAACATCATGTAAAATCATCATCATCCCTTTCATATGGTTTTAAAACAATTCTCATTCACCCCAGCATCATGTAAAATCATCATCATCCCTTTCATATGGTTTTAAAACAATTCTCATTCACCACAACATCATGTAAAATCATCATCATCCCTTTCATATGGTTTTAAAGCAATAATATTCACCCCATCGTGTAAAATCATCATCATCCTTTTCATATGGTTTAAAACAATTAATATTCACCCCGACATCATGTAAAATCATCATCATCCCTTTCAAATGGTTTTAAAACAATTCTCATTCACCCCAACATCATGTAAAATCATCATGATCCCTTTCATATGGTTTTAAAACAATTAATATTCACCCAAACATCATGTGAAATCATCATCATCCCTTTCATATGGTTTTAAAACAATTAATATTCACCCCAACATCATGTAAAATCATCATCATCCCTTGCATATGGTTTTAAACAATTAATATTCACCCCGACATCATGTAAAATCATCATCATCCTTTTCATATGGTTTTAAAACAATTAATATTCACCCCAACATCATGTAAAATCATCATCATCCCTTTCATATGGTTTTAAAACAATTAATATTCACACCATGTAAAATCATTATCATCATCCCTTTCATATGGTTTTAAAACAATTCTCATTCACTCCAACATCATGTAAAATCATCTTCATCCCTTTCATATGGTTTTAAAACAATTCTCATTCACCCCAACATCATGTAAAATCATCATCATCCCTTTCATATGGTTTTAAAACAATTCTCATTCACCCCAGCATCATGTAAAATCATCATCATCCCTTTCATATGGTTTTCAAACAATTAATATTCACCCCGACATCATGTAAAATCATCATCCCTTTTATATGGTTTTAAAACAATTAATATTCACACCGACATCATGTAAAATCATCATCATCCCTTTCATATGGGTTTAAAACAATTAATATTCACGCCGACATCATGTAAAATCATAGTCATCCCTTTCATATGGTTTTAAAACAATTAATATTCACACTGACATCATCTAAAATCATCATCATCCCTTTCATATGGTTTTAAAACAATTAATATTCACCCCGACATCATTTGAAATCATCATCATCCCTTTCATATGGTTTTAAAACAATTAATATTCACCCTGACATCATGTAAAATCATCATCATCCCTTTCATCTGGTTTTAAAACAATTAATATTCACCCTGACATCATGTAAAATCATCATCATCCCATTCATATGGTTTTAAAACAATTAATATTCACCCTAACATCATGTAAAATCATTATCATCCCTTTCATATGGCTTTAAAACAATTAATATTCACCCGACATCATGTAAAATCATCATCATCCCTTTCATATGGTTTTAAAACAATTAATATTCACACCGACCTTATGTAAAATCATAATCATACCTTTCATATGTATTTAAAACAATTATCATTCACCCCAACATCATGTAAAGTCATCATCATCCCTTTCATATGGTTTTAAAACCATTAATATTCACACCATCATGTAAAATCATCATCATCCCTTTCATATGGTTTTAAAACAATTAATATTCACACCGACATCATGTAAAATCCTCATCCTCCCTTTCATATGGTTTTAAAACAATTAATATTCACCCCGACATCATGTAAAATCATCATCATCCTTTTCATATGGTTTTAAAACAATTAATATTCACTCCGACATCATGTAAAATCATCATCATCCTTTTCATATGGTTTTAAAACAATTAATATTCACCCCAACATCATGTAAAATCATCATCACCCCTTTCATATGGTTTTGAAACGATTAATATTCACCCTGACATCATGTAAAATCATCAGCATCCCTTTCATATGGTTTTAAAACAATTCTCATTCACCCAAACATTATGTAAAATCATCATCATCCCTTTAATATGGTTTTAAAACAATTCTCATTCACCCCAGCATCATGTAAAATCATCATCATCCCTTTCATATGGTTTTAAAACAATTCTCATTCACCACAACATCATGTAAAATCATCATCATCCCTTTCATATGGTTTTAAAGCAATAATATTCACCCCATCGTGTAAAATCATCATCATCCTTTTCATATGGTTTAAAACAATTAATATTCACCCCGACATCATGTAAAATCATCATCATCCCTTTCAAATGGTTTTAAAACAATTCTCATTCACCCCAACATCATGTAAAATCATCATGATCCCTTTCATATGGTTTTAAAACAATTAATATTCACCCAAACATCATGTGAAATCATCATCATCCCTTTCATATGGTTTTAAAACAATTAATATTCACCCCGACATCATGTAAAATCATCATCATCCCTTTCATATGGTTTTAAAACAATTAATATTCACCCCGACATCATGTAAAATCATCATCATCCTTTTCATATGGTTTTAAAACAATTAATATTCACCCCAACATCATGTAAAATCATCATAATCCCTTTCATATGGTTTTAAAAACACTAATATTCACACCATGTAAAATCATTATCATCATCCCTTTCATATGGTTTTAAAACAATTCTCATTCACCCCAACATCATGTAAAATCATCTTCATCCCTTTCATATGGTTTTAAAACAATTCTCATTCACCCCAACATCATGTAAAATTATCATCATCCCTTTCATATGGTTTTAAAACAATTCTCATTCACCCCAGCATCATGTAAAATCATCATCATCCCTTTTATATGGTTTTAAAACAATTAATATTCACACCGACATCATGTAAAATCATCATCCCTTTCATATGGGTTTAAAACAATTAATATTCACCCCGACATCATGTAAAATCATAGTCATCCCTTTCATATGGTTTTAAAACAATTAATATTCACACCGACATCATCTAAAATCATCATCATCCCTTTCATATGGTTTTAAAACAATTAATATTCAGCCCGACATCATGTAAAATCATCATCATCCCTTTCATATGGTTTTAAAACAATTAATATTCACCCTGACATCATGTAAAATCATCATCATCCCTTTCATCTGGTTTTAAAACAATTAATATTCACCCTGACATCATGTAAAATCATCATCATCCCATTCATATGGTTTTAAAACAATTAATATTCACCCCTAAAATCATGTAAAATCATTATCATCCCTTTCATATGGTTTTAAAACAATTAATATTCACCCGACATCATGTAAAATCATCATCCCTTTCATATGGTTTTAAAACAATTAATATTCACCCCGACCTTATGTAAAATCATAATCATACCTTTCATACGTATTTAAAACAATTATCATTCACCCCAACATCATGTAAAATCATCATCATCCCTTTCATATGGTTTTAAAACCATTAATATTCACACCATCATGTAAAATCATCATCATCCCTTTCATATGGTTTTAAAACAATTAATATTCACACCGACATCATGTAAAATCCTCATCCTCCCTTTCATATGGTTTTAAAACAATTAATATTCACCCCGACATCATGTAAAATCATCATCATCCTTTTCATATGGTTTTAAAACAATTAATATTCACCCCGACATCATGTAAAATCATCATCATCCTTTTCATATGGTTTTAAAACAATTAATATTCACCCCAACATCATGTAAAATCATCAACACCCCTTTCATATGGTTTTGAAACGATTAATATTCACCCTGACATCATGTAAAATCATCAGCATCCCTTTCATATGGTTTTAAAACAATTCTCATTCACCCCAACATCATGTAAAATCATCATCATCCCTTTCATATGGTTTTAAAACAATTCTCATTCACCCCAGCATCATGTAAAATCATCATCATCCCTTTCATATGGTTTTAAAACAATTCTCATTCACCACAACATCATGTAAAATCATCATCATCCCTTTCATATGGTTTTAAAGCAATAATATTCACCCCATCGTGTAAAATCATCATCATCCTTTTCATATGGTATAAAACAATTAATATTCACCCCGACATCATGTAAAATCATCATCATCCCTTTCAAATGGTTTTAAAACAATTCTCATTCACCCCAACATCATGTAAAATCATCATGATCCCTTTCATATGGTTTTAAAACAATTAATATTCACCCAAACATCATGTGAAATCATCATCATCCCTTTCATATGGTTTTAAAACAATTAATATTCACCCCGACATCATGTAAAATCATCATCCCTTTCATATGGTTTTAAACAATTAATATTCACCCCGACATCATATAAAATCATCATCATCCTTTTCATATGGTTTTAAAACAATTAATATTCACCCCAACATCATATAAAATCATCATCATCCCTTTCATATGGTTTTAAAACAATTAATATTCACACCATGTAAAATCATTATCATCATCCCTTTCATATGGTTTTAAAACAATTCTCATTCACCCCAACATCATGTAAAATCATCTTCATCCCTTTCATATGGTTTTAAAACAATTCTCATTCACCCCAACATCATGTAAAATCATCATCATCCCTTTCATATGGTTTTAAAACAATTCTCATTCACCCCAGCATCATGTAAAATCATCATCATCCCTTTCATATGGTTTTAAAACAATTAATATTCACCCCGACATCATGTAAAATCATCATCCCTTTTATATAGTTTTAAAACAATTAATATTCACACCGACATCATGTAAAATCATCATCATCCCTTTCATATGGGTTTAAAACAATTAATATTCACCCCGACATCATGTAAAATCATAGTCATCCCTTTCATATGGTTTTAAAACAATTAATATTCACACCGACATCATCTAAAATCATCATCATCCCTTTCATATGGTTTTAAAACAATTAATAGTCACCCCGACATCATGTAAAATCATCATCATCCCTTTCATATGGTTTTAAAACAATTAATATTCACTCCATCATGTAAAATCATCATCATCACTTTCATATGGTTTTAAAGCAATTAATATTCACGCCGACATCATGTAAAATCATCATCATCATCATCCCTTTCATATGGTTTTAAAACAATTAATATTCACCCCAACATCATGTGAAATCATCATCATCCCTTTCATATGGTATTAAAACAATTAATATTCACTCCATGTAAAATCATCATCATCCCTTTCATATGGTTTTAAAACAATTAATATTCACCCCGACATAATGTAAAATCATCATCCCTTTCATATGGTTTTAAAACAATTAATATTCACACCATCATGTAAAGTCATAATCCCCCCTTTCATATGGTTTTAAAACAATTAATATTCACCCCATCATGTAAAATCATCATCATCCCTTTCATATAGTTTTAAAACAAATAATATTCACCCCAACATCATGTAAAATCATCATCACCTCTTTCATATGGTTTGAAAACAATTCTCATTCACCCCAACATTATGTAAAATCATCATCATCCCTTTCATATGGTTTTAAAACAATTCTCATTCACCCCAACATCATGTAAAATCATCATCATCCCTTTCATATGGTTTTAAAACAATTAATATTCACCCCAACATCATGTAAAATCATCATCATCCCTTTCATATGGTTTTAAAACAATTAATATTCACCCCGACATCATGTAAAATCATCATCATCCCTTTCATATGGTTTTAAAACAATTAATATTCACCCCAACATCATGTAAAATCATCATCATCCCTTTCATATGATTTTAAAACAATTATCATTCACCCCAACATCATGTAAAATCATCATCATCCCATTCATATGGTTTTAAAACAATTAATATTCACACCGACATCATGTAAAATCATCATCATCCCTTTCATATGGTTTTAAAACAATTAATATTCACCCCGACATCATGTAAAATTATCATCATCCTTTTCATAGGGTTTTAAAACAATTAATATTCACCCCGACATCATGTAAAATCATCATCACCCCTTTCATATGGTTTTAAAACAATTCTCATTCACCTCAGCATCATGTAAAATCATCATCATCCCTTTCATATGGTTTTAAAACAATTAATATTCACCCCGACATCATGTAAAATCATCATCATCCCTTTTATATGGTTTTAAAACAATTAATATTCACCCCGACATCATGTAAAATCATCATCATCCTTTTCATATGGTTTTAAAACAATTAATATTCACCCCAACATCATGTAAAATCATCATCATCCCTTTCATATGGTTTTAAAACAATTAATATTCACCCCAACATCATGTAAAATCATCATCATCCCTTTCATATGGTTTTAAAACAATTAATATTCACACCATCATGTAAAATCATTATCATCATCCCTTTCATATGGTTTTAAAACAATTCTCATTCACCCCAACATCATGTAAAATCATCATCATCCTTTTCATATGGTTTTAAAACAATTAATATTCACCCCGACATCATGTAAAATCATCATCCCTTTCATATGGTTTTAAAACAATTAATATTCACACCATGTAAAATCATTATCATCATCCCTTTCATATGGTTTTAAAACAATTCTCATTCACCCCAACATCATGTAAAATCATCTTCATCCCTTTCATATGGTTTTAAAACAATTCTCATTCACCCCAACATCATGTAAAATCATCATCATCCCTTTCATATGGTTTTAAAACAATTCTCATTCACCCCAGCATCATGTAAAATCATCATCATCCCTTTCATATGGTTTTAAAGCAATTAATATTCACCCCGACATCATGTAAAATCATCATCCCTTTTATATGGTTTTAAAACAATTCTTATTCACCCCAACATCATGTAAAAATCATCATCATCCCTTTCATATGGTTTTAATACAATTAATATTCACCTCCAACATCATGTATAATCATCATCATCCCTTTCATATGGTTTTAAAACAATTAATATTCACCCCGACATCATGTGAAGTCAACATCATCCCTTTTATATGGTTTTAAAACAAATAATATTCACCCCAACATCATGTAAAATCATCATCATCTCTTTCATATGGTTTGAAAACAATTCTCATTCACCCCAACATTATGTAAAATCATCATCATCCCTTTCATATGGTTTTAAAACAATTCTCATTCACCCCAACATCATGTAAAAATCATCATCATCCCTTTCATATGGTTTTAAAACAATTAATATTCACCCTAACATCATGTAAAATCATCATCATCCCTTTCATATGGTTTTAAAACAATTAATATTCATCCCAGCATCATGTAAAATCATCATCCCTTTCATATGGTTTTAAAACAATTAATATTCACCCCAACATCATGTAAAATCATCATCATCCCTTTCATATGGTTTTAAAGCAATTAATATTCACCCCGGCATCATGTAAAATCATCATCATCCCTTTCATATGGTTTTAAAGCAATTAATATTCACCCCGACATCATGTAAAATCATCATCATCCCTTTCATATGGTTTTAAAACAATTAATATTCACCCCAACATCATGTGAAATCATCATCATCCCTTTCATATGGTTTTAAAACAATTAATATTCACCCCATCATGTAAAATCATCATCATCATCATCCCTTTCATATGGTTTTAAAACAATTAATATTCACCCCGACATCATGTAAAATCATCATCATCCCTTTCATATGGTTTTAAAACAATTAATATTCACACCATCATGTAAAATCATCATCACCCCTTTCATATGGTTTTAAAACAATTAATATTCACCCCGACATCATGTAAAATCATCATCATCCCTTTCATATAGTTTTAAAACAAATAATATTCACCCCAACATCATGTAAAATCATCATCATCTCTTTCATATGGTTTGAAAACAATTCTCATTCACCCCAACATTATGTAAAATCATCATCATCCCTTTCATATGGTTTTAAAACAATTAATATTCACCCCAACATCATGTAAAATCATCATCATCCCTTTCATATGGTTTTAAAACAATTCTCATTCACCCCAGCATCATGTAAAATCATCATCATCCCTTTCATATGGTTTTAAAACAATTCTTATTCACCACAACATCATGTAAAATCATCATCATCCCTTTCATATGGTTTTAAAGCAATAATATTCACCCCATCGTGTAAAATCATCATCATCCTTTTCATATGGTTTAAAACAATTAATATTCACCCCAACATCATGTAAAATCATCATCATCCCTTTCAAATGGTTTTAAAACAATTCTCATTCACCCCAACATCATGTAAAATCATCATCATCCCTTTCATATGGTTTTAAAACAATTAATATTCACCCAAACATCATGTGAAATCATCATCATCCCTTTCATATGGTTTTAAAACAATTAATATTCACCCCGACATCATGTAAAATCATCATCATCCCTTTCATATGGTTTTAAAACAATTAATATTCACCCCATCATGTGAAGTCATCATCATCCCTTTTATATGTTTTTAAAACAAATAATATTCACCCCAACATCATGTAAAATCATCATCATCTCTTTCATATGGTTTGAAAACAATTCTCATTCACCCCAACATTATGTAAAATCATCATCATCCCTTTCATATGGTTTTAAAACAATTCTCATTCACCCCAACATCATGTAAAAATCATCATCATCCCTTTCTTATGGTTTTAAAACAATTAATATTCACCCCAACATCATGTATAATCATCATCATCCCTTTCATATGGTTTTAAAACAATTAATATTCACCCCGACATCATGTGAAGTCAACATCATCCCTTTTATATGGTTTTAAAACTAATATTATTCTCCCCAACATCATGTAAAATCATCATCTCTTTCACATGGTTTGAAAACAATTCTCATTCACCCCAACATTATGTAAAATCATCATCATCCCTTTCATATGGTTTTAAAACAATTCTCATTCACCCCAACATCATGTAAAAATCATCGTCATCCCTTTCATATGGTTTTAAAACAATTAATATTCACCCCAACATCATGTAAAATCATCATCATCCCTTTCATATGGTTTTAAAACAATTAATATTCACCCCAGCATCATGTAAAATCATCATCCCTTTCATATGGTTTTAAAACAATTAATATTCACTCCATCATGTAAAATCATCATCATCCCTTTCATATGGTTTTAAAACAATTCTCATTCACCCCAACATTATGTAAAATCATCATCATCTCTTTCATATGGTTTTAAAACAATTAATATTCACCCCGACATCATGTGAAGTCAACATCATCCCTTTTATATGGTTTTAAAACAAATAATATTCACCCCAACATCATGTAAAATCATCATCATCTCTTTCATATGGTTTTAAAACAATTAATATTCACCCCAGCATCATGTAAAATCATCATCCCTTTCATATGGTTTTAAAACAATTAATATTCACCCCATCATGTAAAATCATCATCATCCCTTTCATATGGTTTTAAAACAATTCTCATTCACCCCAACATCATGTAAAAATCATCGTCATCCCTTTCATATGGTTTTAAAACAATTAATATTCACCCCAACATCATGTAAAATCATCATCATCCCTTTCATATGGTTTTAAAACAATTAATATTCACCCCAGCATCATGTAAAATCATCATCCCTTTCATATGGTTTTAAAACAATTAATATTCACCCCATCATGTAAAATCATCATCATCCCTTTCATATGGTTTTAAAACAATTCTCATTCACCCCAACATCATGTAAAAATCATCATCATCCCTTTCATATGGTTTTAAAACAATTAATATTCACCCCAAACATAATGTATAATCATCATAATCCCTTTCATATGGTTTTAAAACAATTAATATTCACCCCGACATCATGTGAAGTCAACATCATCCCTTTTATATGGTTTTAAAACAAATAATATTCACCCCAACATCATGTAAAATCATCATCATCTCTTTCATATGGTTTGAAAACAATTCTCATTCACCCCAACATTATGTAAAATCATCATCATCCCTTTCATATGGTTTTAAAACAATTCTCATTCACCCCAACATCATGTAAAAATCATCATCATCCCTTTCATATGGTTTTAAAACAATTAATATTCACCCCAACATCATGTAAAATCATCATCATCCCTTTCATATGGTTTTAAAACAATTAATATTCACCCCCAGCATCATGTAAAATCATCATCCCTTTCATATGGTTTTAAAACAATTAATATTCACCCAAACATCATGTAAAATCATCATCATCCCTTTCATATGGTTTTAAAGCAATTAATATTCACCCCGACATCATGTAAAATCATCATCATCCCTTTCATACAATTAATATTCACCCCATCATGTAAAATCATCATCATCATCATCATCCCTTTCATATGGTTTTAAAACAATTAATATTCACCCCGACATCATGTAATATCATCATCATCTCTTTCATATGGTTTTAAAACAATTAATATTCACACCATCATGTAAAATCATCATCACCCCTTTCATATGGTTTTAAAACAATTAATATTCACCCCAACATCATGTAAAATCATCATCGTCCCTTTCATATAGTTTTAAAACAAATAATATTCACCCCAACATCATGTAAAATCATCATCTCTTTCATACGGTTTGAAAACAATTCTCATTCACCCCAACATTATGTAAAATCATCATCATCCCTTTCATATGGTTTTAAAACAATTCTCATTCACCCCAACATCATGTAAAATCATCATCATCCCTTTCATATGGTTTTAAAACAATTAATATTCACCCCAACATCATGTAAAATCATCATCATCCCTTTCATATGGTTTTAAAACAATTAATATTCACCCCGACATCATGTAAAATCATCATCATCCCTTTCATATGGTTTTCAAACAATTAATATTCACCCCAACATCATGTAAAATCATCATCATCCCTTTCATCTGGTTTTAAAACAATTAATATTCACACCGACATCATGTAAAATCATCATCCCTTTCATATGGTTTTAAAACAATTAATATTCACCCCGACATCATGTAAAATCATCATCATCCCTTTCATATGGCTTTAAAACAATTAATATTCACCCCGACATCATGTAAAATCATCATCATCCCTTTCATATGGTTTTAAAACAATTAATATTCACCCCGACATCATGTAAAATCATCATCCTTTTCATATGGTTTTAAAACAATTAATATTCGCCCCAACATCATGTAAAATCATCATCACCCCTTTCATATGGTTTTGAAACAATTAATATTCACCCTGACATCATGTAAAATCATCAGCATCCCTTTCATATGGTTTTAAAACAATTCTCATTCACCCCAACATCATGTAAAATCATCATCATCCCTTTCATATTGTTTTAATACAATTCTCATTCACCCCAGCATCATGTAAAATCATCATCATCCCTTTCATATGGTTTTAAAACAATTCTCATTCACCACAACATCATGTAAAATCATAATCATCCCTTTCATATGGTTTTAAAACAATTAATATTCACCCCAACGTCATGTAAAATCATCATCATCCCTTTTATATGGTTTTAAAACAATTAATATTCACCCCGACGTCATGTAAAATCATCATCATCCCTTTCATATGGTTTTAAAACAATTAATATTCACCCTGACATCATGTAAAATCATCATCCCTTTTATATGGTTTTAAAACAATTAATATTCACACCGACATCATGTAAAATCATCATCATCCCTTTCATATGGGTTTAAAGCAATTAATATTCACCCCGACATCATGTAAAATCACCATCATCCCTTTCATACGGTTTTAAAACAATTAATATTCACACCGACATCATGTAAAATCATCATCATCCCTTTCATATGGTTTTAAAACAATTAATATTCACCCCGACATCATGTAAAATCATCATCATCCCTTTCAAATGGTTTTAAAACAATTCTCATTCACCCCAACATCATGTAAAATCATCATCATCCCTTTCATATGGTTTTAAAACAATTAATATTCACCCAAACATCATGTGAAATCATCATCATCCCTTTCATATGGTTTTAAAACAATTAATATTCACCCCGACATCATGTAAAATCATCATCATCCCTTTCATATGGTTTTAAAACAATTAATATTCACCGCATCATGTGAAGTCATCATCATCCCTCTTATATGGTTTTAAAACAAATAATATTCACCCCAACATCATGTAAAATCATCATCATCTCTTTCATATGGTTTGAAAACAATTCTCATTCACCCCAACATCATGTAAAATCATCATCATCTCTTTCACATGGTTTGAAAACAATTCTCATTCACCCCAACATTATGTAAAATCATCATCATCCCTTTCATAAGGTTTTAAAACAATTCTCTTTCAACCCAACATCATGTAAAAATCATCATCATCCCTTTCATATGGTTTTAAAACAATTAATATTCACCCCAACATCATGTATAATCATCATCATCCCTTTCATATGGTTTAAAAACAATTAATATTCACCCCAGCATCATGTAAAATCATCATCCCTTTCATATGGTTTTAAAACAATTAATATTCACCCCGACATCATGTAAAATCATCATCATCCCTTTCATATGGTTTTAAAACAATTCTCATTCACCCCAACATTATGTAAAATCATCATCATCTCTTTCATATGGTTTTAAAACAATTCTCATTCACCCCAACATCATGTAAAAATCATCATCATCCCTTTCATATGGTTTTAAAACAATTAATATTCACCCCCAACATCATGTATAATCATCATCATCCCTTTCATATGGTTTTAAAACAATTAATATTCACCCCGACATCATGTGAAGTCAACATCCTCCCTTTTATATGGTTTTAAAACAAATAATATTCACCCCAACATCATGTAAAATCATCATCATCTCTTTCATATGGTTTGAAAACAATTCTCATTCACCCCAACATTATGTAAAATCATCATCATCCCTTTCATATGGTTTTAAAACAATTCTCATTCACCCCAACATCATGTAAAAATCATCATCATCCCTTTCATATGGTTTTAAAACAATTAATATTCACCCCATCATGTGAAGTCATCATCATCCCTTTTATATGTTTTTAAAACAAATAATATTCACCCCAACATCATGTAAAATCATCATCATCTCTTTCATATGGTTTGAAAACAATTCTCATTCACCCCAACATTATGTAAAATCATCATCATCCCTTTCATATGGTTTTAAAACAATTCTCATTCACCCCAACATCATGTAAAAATCATCATCATCCCTTTCTTATGGTTTTAAAACAATTAATATTCACCCCAACATCATGTATAATCATCATCATCCCTTTCATATGGTTTTAAAACAATTAATATTCACCCCGACATCATGTGAAGTCAACATCATCCCTTTTATATGGTTTTAAAACTAATATTATTCTCCCCAACATCATGTAAAATCATCATCTATTTCACATGGTTTGAAAACAATTCTCATTCACCCCAACATTATGTAAAATCATCATCATCCCTTTCATATGGTTTTAAAACAATTCTCATTCACCCCAACATCATGTAAAAATCATCATCATCCCTTTCATATGGTTTTAAAACAATTAATATTCACCCCAACATCATGTAAAATCATCATCATCCCTTTCATATGGTTTTAAAACAATTAATATTCACCCCAGCATCATGTAAAATCATCATCCCTTTCATATGGTTTTAAAACAATTAATATTCACCCCAACATCATGTAAAATCATCATCATCCCTTTCATATGGTTTTAAAGCAATTAATATTCACCCCGACATCATGTAAAATCATCATCATCCCTTTCATACAATTAATATTCACCCCATCATGTAAAATCATCATCATCATCATCATCCCTTTCATATGGTTTTAAAACAATTAATATTCACCCCGACATCATGTAATATCATCATCATCTCTTTCATATGGTTTTCAAACAATTAATATTCACACCATCATGTAAAATCATCATCACCCCTTTCATATGGTTTTAAAACAATTAATATTCACCCCAACATCATGTAAAATCATCATCGTCCCTTTCATATAGTTTTAAAACAAATAATATTCACCCCAACATCATGTAAAATCATCATCTCTTTCATACGGTTTGAAAACAATTCTCATTCACCCCAACATTATGTAAAATCATCATCATCCATTTCATATGGTTTTAAAACAATTCTCATTCACCCCAACATCATGTAAAATCATCATCATCCCTTTCATATGGTTTTAAAACAATTAATATTCACCCCAACATCATGTAAAATCATCATCATCCCTTTCATATGGTTTTAAAACAATTAATATTCACCCCGACATCATGTAAAATCATCATCATCCCTTTCATATGGTTTTAAAACAATTAATATTCACCCCAACATCATGTAAAATCATCATCATCCCTTTCATCTGGTTTTAAAACAATTAATATTCACACCGACATCATGTAAAATCATCATCCCTTTCATATGGTTTTAAAACAATTAATATTCACCCCGACATCATGTAAAATCATCATCATCCCTTTCATATGGCTTTAAAACAATTAATATTCACCCCGACATCATGTAAAATCATCATCATCCCTTTCATATGGTTTTAAAACAATTAATATTCACCCCGACATCATGTAAAATCATCATCCTTTTCATATGGTTTTAAAACAATTAATATTCGCCCCAACATCATGTAAAATCATCATCACCCCTTTCATATGGTTTTGAAACAATTAATATTCACCCTGACATCATGTAAAATCATCAGCATCCCTTTCATATGGTTTTAAAACAATTCTCATTCACCCCAACATCATGTAAAATCATCATCATCCCTTTCATATTGTTTTAATACAATTCTCATTCACCCCAGCATCATGTAAAATCATCATCATCCCTTTCATATGGTTTTAAAACAATTCTCATTCACCACAACATCGTGTAAAATCATAATCATCCCTTTCATATGGTTTTAAAACAATTAATATTCACCCCAACGTCATGTAAAATCATCATCATCCCTTTTATATGGTTTTAAAACAATTAATATTCACCCCGACGTCATGTAAAATCATCATCATCCCTTTCATATGGTTTTAAAACAATTAATATTCACCCTGACATCATGTAAAATCATCATCCCTTTTATATGGTTTTAAAACAATTAATATTCACACCGACATCATGTAAAATCATCATCATCCCTTTCATATGGGTTTAAAGCAATTAATATTCACCCCGACATCATGTAAAATCACCATCATCCCTTTCATACGGTTTTAAAACAATTAATATTCACACCGACATCATGTAAAATCATCATCATCCCTTTCATATGGTTTTAAAACAATTAATATTCACCCCGACATCATGTAAAATCATCATCATCCCTTTCAAATGGTTTTAAAACAATTCTCATTCACCCCAACATCATGTAAAATCATCATCATCCCTTTCATATGGTTTTAAAACAATTAATATTCACCCAAACATCATGTGAAATCATCATCATCCCTTTCATATGGTTTTAAAACAATTAATATTCACCCCGACATCATGTAAAATCATCATCATCCCTTTCATATGGTTTTAAAACAATTAATATTCACCGCATCATGTGAAGTCATCATCATCCCTCTTATATGGTTTTAAAACAAATAATATTCACCCCAACATCATGTAAAATCATCATCATCTCTTTCATATGGTTTGAAAACAATTCTCATTCACCCCAACATCATGTAAAATCATCATCTCTTTCACATGGTTTGAAAACAATTCTCATTCACCCCAACATTATGTAAAATCATCATCATCCCTTTCATAAGGTTTTAAAACAATTCTCTTTCAACCCAACATCATGTAAAAATCATCATCATCCCTTTCATATGGTTTTAAAACAATTAATATTCACCCCAACATCATGTAAAATCATCATCATCCCTTTCATATGGTTTTAAAACAATTAATATTCACCCCAGCATCATGTAAAATCATCATCCCTTTCATATGGTTTTAAAACAATTAATATTCACCCCGACATCATGTAAAATCATCATCATCCCTTTCATATGGTTTTAAAACAATTCTCATTCACCCCAACATTATGTAAAATCATCATCATCTCTTTCATATGGTTTTAAAACAATTCTCATTCACCCCAACATCATGTAAAAATCATCATCATCCCTTTCATATGGTTTTAAAACAATTAATATTCACCCCCAACATCATGTATAATCATCATCATCCCTTTCATATGGTTTTAAAACAATTAATATTCACCCCGACATCATGTGAAGTCAACATCATCCCTTTTATATGGTTTTAAAACAAATAATATTCACCCCAACATCATGTAAAATCATCATCATCTCTTTCATATGGTTTGAAAACAATTCTCATTCACCCCAACATTATGTAAAATCATCATCATCCCTTTCATATGGTTTTAAAACAATTCTCATTCACCCCAACATCATGTAAAAATCATCATCATCCCTTTCATATGGTTTTAAAACAATTAATATTCACCCTAACATCATGTAAAATCATCATCATCCCTTTCATATGGTTTTAAAACAATTAATATTCACCCCAGCATCATGTAAAATCATCATCCCTTTCATATGGTTTTAAAACAATTAATATTCACCCCGACATCATGTAAAATCATCATCATCCCTTTCATATGGTTTTAAAGCAATTAATATTCACCCCGGCATCATGTAAAATCATCATCATCCCTTTCATATGGTTTTAAAGCAATTAATATTCACCCCGACATCATGTAAAATCATCATCATCATCATCCCTTTCATATGGTTTTAAAACAATTAATATTCACCCCAACATCATGTGAAATCATCATCATCCCTTTCATATGGTTTTAAAACAATTAATATTCACCCCATCATGTAAAATCATCATCATCATCATCATCATCCCTTTCATATGGTTTTAAAACAATTAATATTCACCCCGACATCATGTAAAATCATCATCATCCCTTTCATATGGTTTTAAAACAATTAATATTCACACCATCATGTAAAATCATCATCACCCCTTTCATATGGTTTTAAAACAATTAATATTCACCCCGACATCATGTGAAATCATCATCATCCGTTTCATATAGTTTTAAAACAAATAATATTCACCCTAACATCATGTAAAATCATCATCATCTCTTTCATATGGTTTGAAAACAATTCTCATTCACCCCAACATTATGTAAAATCATCATCATCCCTTTCATATGGTTTTAAAGCAATTAATATTCACCCCAACATCATGTAAAATCATCATCATCCCTTTCATCTGGTTTTAAAACAATTAATATTCACACCGACATCATGTAAAATCATCATCCCTTTCATATGGTTTTAAAACAATTAATATTCACCCCGACATCATGTAAAATCATCATCATCCCTTTCATATGGCTTTAATAAAACAATTAATATTCACCCCGACATCATGTAAAATCATCATCCCTTTCATATGGTTTTAAAACAATTAATATTCACCCCGACATCATGCAAAATCATCATCACCCCTTTCATATGGTTTTAAAACAATTAATATTCACCCCGACATCATGTAAAATTATCATCATCCCTTTCATATGATTTTGAAACAATTATCATTCACCCCAACATCATGTAAAATCATCATCATCCCTTTCATATGGTTTTAAAACAATTAATATTCACACCAACATCATGTAAAATCATCATCATCCCTTTCATATGGTTTTAAAACAATTAATATTCACCCCGACATCATGTAAAATTATCATCATCCTTTTCATAGGGTTTTAAAACAATTAATATTCACCCCGACATCATGTAAAATCATCATCACCCCTTTCATATGGTTTTAAAACAATTCTCATTCACCCCAGCATCATGTAAAATCATCATCATCCCTTTCATATGGTTTTAAAACAATTAATATTCACCCCATCATGTAAAATCATCATCATCCCTTTCATATGGTTTTAAAACAATTAATATTCACCCCAGCATCATGTAAAATCATCATCCCTTTCATATGGTTTTAAAACAATTAATATTCACCCCGACATCATGTAAAATCATCATCATCCCTTTCATATGGTTTTAAAACAATTAATATTCACCACGACATCATGTAAAATCATCATCCCTTTCATATGGTTTTAAAACAATTAATATTCACCCCGACATCATGTAAAATCATCATCATCCCTTTCATATGGTTTTAAAACAATTCTCATTCACCCCAACATTATGTAAAATCATCATCATCTCTTTCATATGGTTTTAAAACAATTCTCATTCACCCCAACATCATGTAAAAATCATCATCATCCCTTTCATATGGTTTTAAAACAATTAATATTCACCCCCAACATCATGTATAATCATCATCATCCCTTTCATATGGTTTTAAAACAATTAATATTCACCCCGACATCATGTGAAGTCAACATCATCCCTTTTATATGGTTTTAAAACAAATAATATTCACCCCAACATCATGTAAAATCATCATCATCTCTTTCATATGGTTTGAAAACAATTCTCATTCACCCCAACATTATGTAAAATCATCATCATCCCTTTCATATGGTTTTAAAACAATTCTCATTCACCACAACATCATGTAAAATCATAATCATCCCTTTCATATGGTTTTAAAACAATTAATATTCACCCCAACGTCATGTAAAATCATCATCATCCCTTTCATATGGTTTTAAAACAATTAATATTCACCCCAACATCATGTGAAGTCAACATCATCCCTTTTATATGATTTTAAAACAAATAATATTCACCCTAACATCATGTAAAATCATCATCATCCCTTTCATATTGTTTTAATACAATTCTCATTCACCCCAGCATCATGTAAAATCATCATCATCCCTTTCATATGGTTTTAAAACAATTCTCATTCACCACAACATCATGTAAAATCATAATCATCCCTTTCATATGGTTTTAAAACAATTAATATTCACCCCAACGTCATGTAAAATCATCATCATCCCTTTTATATGGTTTTAAAACAATTAATATTCACCCCGACGTCATGTAAAATCATCATCATCCCTTTCATATGGTTTTAAAACAATTAATATTCACCCTGACATCATGTAAAATCATCATCCCTTTTATATGGTTTTAAAACAATTAATATTCACACCGACATCATGTAAAATCATCATCATCCCTTTCATATGGGTTTAAAGCAATTAATATTCACCCCGACATCATGTAAAATCACCATCATCCCTTTCATACGGTTTTAAAACAATTAATATTCACACCGACATCATGTAAAATCATCATCATCCCTTTGATATGGTTTTAAAACAATTAATATTCACCCCGACATCATGTAAAATCATCATCATCCCTTTCAAATGGTTTTAAAACAATTCTCATTCACCCCAACATCATGTAAAATCATCATCATCCCTTTCATATGGTTTTAAAACAATTAATATTCACCCAAACATCATGTGAAATCATCATCATCCCTTTCATATGGTTTTAAAACAATTAATATTCACCCCGACATCATGTAAAATCATCATCATCCCTTTCATATGGTTTTAAAACAATTAATATTCACCCCATCATGTGAAGTCATCATCATCCCTCTTATATGGTTTTAAAACAAATAATATTCACCCCAACATCATGTAAAATCATCATCATCTCTTTCATATGGTTTGAAAACAATTCTCATTCACCCCAACATCATGTAAAATCATCATCATCTCTTTCACATGGTTTGAAAACAATTCTCATTCACCCCAACATTATGTAAAATCATCATCATCCCTTTCATAAGGTTTTAAAACAATTCTCTTTCAACCCAACATCATGTAAAAATCATCATCATGCCTTTCATATGGTTTTAAAACAATTAATATTCACCCCAACATCATGTAAAATCATCATCATCCCTTTCATATGGTTTTAAAACAATTAATATTCACCCCAGCATCATGTAAAATCATCATCCCTTTCATATGGTTTTAAAACAATTAATATTCACCCCGACATCATGTAAAATCATCATCATCCCTTTCATATGGTTTTAAAACAATTCTCATTCACCCCAACATCATGTAAAAATCATCATCATCCCTTTCATATGGTTTTAAAACAATTAATATTCACCCCCAACATCATGTATAATCATCATCATCCCTTTCATATGGTTTTAAAACAATTAATATTCACCCCGACATCATGTGAAGTCAACATCATCCCTTTTATATGGTTTTAAAACAAATAATATTCACCCCAACATCATGTAAAATCATCATCATCTCTTTCATATGGTTTGAAAACAATTCTCATTCACCCCAACATTATGTAAAATCATCATCATCCCTTTCATATGGTTTTAAAACAATTCTCATTCACCCCAACATCATGTAAAATCATCATCATCCCTTTCATATGGTTTTAAAACAATTAATATTCACCCTAACATCATGTAAAATCATCATCATCCCTTTCATATGGTTTTAAAACAATTAATATTCACCCCAGCATCATGTAAAATCATCATCCCTTTCATATGGTTTTAAAACAATTAATATTCACCCCGACATCATGTAAAATCATCATCATCCCTTTCATATGGTTTTAAAGCAATTAATATTCACCCGCATCATGTAAAATCATCATCATCCCTTTCATATGGTTTTAAAGCAATTAATATTCACCCCGACATCATGTAAAATCATCATCATCATCATCCCTTTCATATGGTTTTAAAACAATTAATATTCACCCCAACATCATGTGAAATCATCATCATCCCTTTCATATGGTTTTAAAACAATTAATATTCACCCCATCATGTAAAATCATCATCATCATCATCATCATCCCTTTCATATGGTTTTAAAACAATTAATATTCACCCCGACATCATGTAAAATCATCATCATCCCTTTCATATGGTTTTAAAACAATTAATATTCACACCATCATGTAAAATCATCATCACCCCTTTCATATGGTTTTAAAACAATTAATATTCACCCCGACATCATGTGAAATCATCATCATCCGTTTCATATAGTTTTAAAACAAATAATATTCACCCTAACATCATGTAAAATCATCATCATCTCTTTCATATGGTTTGAAAACAATTCTCATTCACCCCAACATTATGTAAAATCATCATCATCCCTTTCATATGGTTTTAAAGCAATTAATATTCACCCCAACATCATGTAAAATCATCATCATCCCTTTCATCTGGTTTTAAAACAATATTCACACCGACATCATGTAAAATCATCATCCCTTTCATATGGTTTTAAAACAATTAATATTCACCCCGACATCATGTAAAATCATCATCATCCCTTTCATATGGCTTTAATAAAACAATTAATATTCACCCCGACATCATGTAAAATCATCATCCCTTTCATATGGTTTTAAAACAATTAATATTCACCCCGACATCATGTAAAATCATCATCACCCCTTTCATATGGTTTTAAAACAATTAATATTCACCCCGACATCATGTAAAATTATCATCATCCCTTTCATATGATTTTGAAACAATTATCATTCACCCCAACATCATGTAAAATCATCATCATCCCTTTCATATGGTTTTAAAACAATTAATATTCACACCAACATCATGTAAAATCATCATCATCCCTTTCATATGGTTTTAAAACAATTAATATTCACCCCGACATCATGTAAAATTATCATCATCCTTTTCATAGGGTTTTAAAACAATTAATATTCACCCCGACATCATGTAAAATCATCATCACCCTTTCATATGGTTTTAAAACAATTCTCATTCACCCCAGCATCATGTAAAATCATCATCATCCCTTTCATATGGTTTTAAAACAATTAATATTCACCCCATCATGTAAAATCATCATCATCCCTTTCATATGGTTTTAAAACAATTAATATTCACCCCAGCATCATGTAAAATCATCATCCCTTTCATATGGTTTTAAAACAATTAATATTCACCCCGACATCATGTAAAATCATCATCATCCCTTTCATATGGTTTTAAAACAATTAATATTCACCACGACATCATGTAAAATCATCATCCCTTTCATATGGTTTTAAAACAATTAATATTCACCCCGACATCATGTAAAATCATCATCATCCCTTTCATATGGTTTTAAAACAATTCTCATTCACCCCAACATTACGTAAAATCATCATCATCTCTTTCATATGGTTTTAAAACAATTCTCATTCACCCCAACATCATGTAAAATCATCATCATCCCTTTCATATGGTTTTAAAACAATTAATATTCACCCCAACATCATGTATAATCATCATCATCCCTTTCATATGGTTTTAAAACAATTAATATTCACCCCGACATCATGTGAAGTCAACATCATCCCTTTTATATGGTTTTAAAACAAATAATATTCACCCCAACATCATGTAAAATCATCATCATCTCTTTCATATGGTTTGAAAACAATTCTCATTCACCCCAACATTATGTAAAATCATCATCATCCCTTTCATATGGTTTTAAAACAATTCTCATTCACCCCAACATCATGTAAAAATCATCATCATCCCTTTCATATGGTTTTAAAACAATTAATATTCACCCCAGCATCATGTAAAATCATCTTCCCTTTCATATGGTTTTAAAACAATTAATATTCACCCCGACATCATGTAAAATCAACATCATCCCTTTCATATGGTTTTAAAGCAATTAATATTCACCCCGGCATCATGTAAAATCATCATCATCCCTTTCATATGGTTTTAAAGCAATTAATATTCACCCCGACATCATGTAAAATCATCATCATTCATCCCTTTCATATGGTTTTAAAACAATTAATATTCACCCCAACATCATGTGAAATCATCATCATCCCTTTCATATGGTTTTAAAACAATTAATATTCACCCCATCATGTAAAATCATCATCATCATCATCCCTTTCATATGGTTTTAAAACAATTAATATTCACCCCGACATCATGTAAAATCATCATCATCCCTTTCATATGGTTTTAAAACAATTAATATTCACACCATCATGTAAAATCATCATCACCCCTTTCATATGGTTTTAAAACAATTAATATTCACCCCGACATCATGTAAAATCATCATCATCCCTTTCATATAGTTTTAAAACAAATAATATTCACCCCAACATCATGTAAAATCATCATCATCTCTTTCATATGGTTTGAAAACAATTCTCATTCACCCCAACATTATGTAAAATCATCATCATCCCTTTCATATGGTTTTAAAGCAATTAATATTCACCCCAACATCATGTAAAATCATCATCATCCCTTTCATCTGGTTTTAAAACAATTAATATTCACACCGACATCATGTAAAATCATCATCCCTTTCATATGGTTTTAAAACAATTAATATTCACCCCGACATCATGTAAAATCATCATCATCCCTTTCATATGGCTTTAATAAAACAATTAATATTCACCCCGACATCATGTAAAATCATCATCCCTTTCATATGGTTTTAAAACAATTAATATTCACCCCGACATCATGTAAAATCATCATCACCCCTTTCATATGGTTTTAAAACAATTAATATTCACCCCGACATCATGTAAAATTATCATCATCCCTTTCATATGATTTTGAAACAATTATCATTCACCCCAACATCATGTAAAATCATCATCATCCCTTTCATATGGTTTTAAAACAATTAATATTCACACCAACATCATGTAAAATCATCATCATCCCTTTCATATGGTTTTAAAACAATTAATATTCTCCCCGACATCATGTAAAATTATCATCATCCTTTTCATAGGGTTTTAAAACAATTAATATTCACCCCGACATCATGTAAAATCATCATCACCCCTTTCATATGGTTTTAAAACAATTCTCATTCACCCCAGCATCATGTAAAATCATCATCATCCCTTTCATATGGTTTTAAAACAATTAATATTCACCCCATCATGTAAAATCATCATCATCCCTTTCATATGGTTTTAAAACAATTAATATTCACCCCAGCATCATGTAAAATCATCATCCCTTTCATATGGTTTTAAAACAATTAATATTCACCCGACATCATGTAAAATCATCATCATCCCTTTCATATGGTTTTAAAACAATTAATATTCACCACGACATCATGTAAAATCATCATCCCTTTCATATGGTTTTAAAACAATTAATATTCACCCCGACATCATGTAAAATCATCATCATCCCTTTCATATGGTTTTAAAACAATTCTCATTCACCCCAACATTATGTAAAATCATCATCATCTCTTTCATATGGTTTTAAAACAATTCTCATTCACCCCAACATCATGTAAAAATCATCATCATCCCTTTCATATGGTTTTAAAACAATTAATATTCACCCCCAACATCATGTATAATCATCATCATCCCTTTCATATGGTTTTAAAACAATTAATATTCACCCCGACATCATGTGAAGTCAACATCATCCCTTTTATATGGTTTTAAAACAAATAATATTCACCCCAACATCATGTAAAATCATCATCATCTCTTTCATATGGTTTGAAAACAATTCTCATTCACCCCAACATTATGTAAAATCATCATCATCCCTTTCATATGGTTTTAAAACAATTCTCATTCACCCCAACATCATGTAAAAATCATCATCATCCCTTTCATATGGTTTTAAAACAATTAATATTCACCCTAACATCATGTAAAATCATCATCATCCCTTTCATATGGTTTTAAAACAATTAATATTCACCCCAGCATCATGTAAAATCATCTTCCCTTTCATATGGTTTTAAAACAATTAATATTCACCCCGACATCATGTAAAATCAACATCATCCCTTTCATATGGTTTTAAAGCAATTAATATTCACCCCGGCATCATGTAAAATCATCATCATCCCTTTCATATGGTTTTAAAGCAATTAATATTCACCCCGACATCATGTAAAATCATCATCATTCATCCCTTTCATATGGTTTTAAAACAATTAATATTCACCCCAACATCATGTGAAATCATCATCATCCCTTTCATATGGTTTTAAAACAATTAATATTCACCCCATCATGTAAAATCATCATCATCATCATCCCTTTCATATGGTTTTAAAACAATTAATATTCACCCTGACATCATGTAAAATCATCATCATCCCTTTCATATGGTTTTAAAACAATTAATATTCACACCATCATGTAAAATCATCATCACCCCTTTCATATGGTTTTAAAACAATTAATATTCACCCCGACATCATGTAAAATCATCATCATCCCTTTCATATAGTTTTAAAACAAATAATATTCACCCCAACATCATGTAAAATCATCATCATCTCTTTCATATGGTTTGAAAACAATTCTCATTCACCCCAACATTATGTAAAATCATCATCATCCCTTTCATATGGTTTTAAAACAATTAATATTCACCCCAACATCATGTAAAATCATCATCATCCCTTTCATCTGGTTTTAAAACAATTAATATTCACACCGACATCATGTAAAATCATCATCCCTTTCATATGGTTTTAAAACAATTAATATTCACCCCGACATCATGTAAAATCATCATCATCCCTTTCATATGGCTTTAATAAAACAATTAATATTCACCCCGACATCATGTAAAATCATCATCCTTTTCATATGGTTTTAAAACAATTAATATTCACCCCGACATCGTGTAAAATCATCATCACCCCTTTCATATGGTTTTAAAACAATTAATATTCACCCCAACATCATGTAAAATCATCATCATCCCTTTCATATTATTTTGAAACAATTATCATTCACCCCAACATCATGTAAAATCATCATCATCCCTTTCATATGGTTTTAAAACAATTAATATTCACACCGACATCATGTAAAATCATCATCATCCCTTTCATATGGTTTTAAAACAATTAATATTCACCCCGACATCATGTAAAATTATCATCATCCTTTTCATAGGGTTTTAAAACAATTAATATTCACCCCGACATCATGTAAAATCATCATCACCCCTTTCATATGGTTTTAAAACAATTCTCATTCACCCCAGCATCATGTAAAATCATCATCATCCCTTTCATATGGTTTTAAAACAATTAATATTCACCCCATCATGTAAAATCATCATCATCCCTTTCATATGGTTTTAAAACAATTAATATTCACCCCGACATCATGTAAAATCATCATCATCCTTTTCATATGGTTTTAAAACAATTAATATTCACCCCAACATCATGTAAAATCATCGTCATCCCTTTCATATGGTTTTAAAACAATTAATATTCACCCCAACATCATGTAAAATCATCATCATCCCTTTCATATGGTTTTAAAACAATTAATATTCACACCATCATGTAAAATCATTATCATCATCCCTTTCATATGGTTTTAAAACAATTCTCATTCACCCCAACATCATGTAAAATCATCTTCATCCCTTTCATATGGTTTTAAAACAATTCTCATTCACCCCAACATCATGTAAAATCATCATCATCCCTTTCATATGGTTTTAAAACAATTCTCATTCACCCCAGCATCATGTAAAATCATCATCATCCCTTTCATATGGTTTTAAAACAATTAATATTCACCCCAACATCATGTAAAATCATCATCATCCCTTTCAACTTTTAATTTTAGTTTTCTGCTTGTGCTATGTATAGGAACATTAACTGTGGTGCTCTAAAATACCCTTTTAAATAGGGTAATCCCAATCCACCCTGTTCTATTGGAAGGATCAGCTTATCCAATGTGAGTCTTGCCATCTTCCCTGACTAGATAAAAACATTCAGCTCTTTATTAATTGCTATCCACAACTTCTCCTCTGGTTGATAAAAACATGCCTGATGTGTGTATAAGACTAAAGGGGCTAAAAGCATTTTAACTGCTTTTATCTTGCTGTCCATAGCCATATTAACAGAGCTTCAATTTTGTCAGTTTTTGCATTATCTTTTATTTATTTATTTATTGCTTGTTGGCATTTGATTACCGGGAAAGTCCAGTGAACGCCCTGGGAGAAAAGCTCCAAGTTATACCTAAAAAAACTGGACAAGTCAACATTTTAAACGATTTACATAAAATAAGTTGCTTAAAAATTATACAAAAACTAATAAAACAGATCCATCAGAGTGTCTAATTGATGGTAGGTCTGTACCCAAGAGGACTGAATGCTGTAATCAAATCAAAAGGTGCTTCAACAAAGTACTAGTCCAAGGGTGTCACACCCACACAACCAGCCCATTGTACATCTTTTATTCTTCATATTTTTTGTTACTTTGTACTTACAGGATGTTCTTATGATGAATTAATTTGACCCACTATTATTTATAATGGATATCAGAAAAATTCTTAAGACTAAATGTATGACAGCCCTTTTCAGTGTGGAACATGGAGATTGTTCAGACGTGAAATGAGGAACATTCCTTGTAATGAGGTACACTTGAGAGGTGTGATCTGAAGACTAGAATAAGTCAGGGTGCTGTACTGTGCTGTTACCATGGTATGCATTCTAGTAATAAAACATCTGTGTCCCTTGTGATGTGCTGCAACAGCAAGGAACTTCTCACACAAATTGTTAATATCAGCAGCCCTGCCTGAGATGAGTCATCAGTCCTGCTGGAGAATGAGAAACAGTGACCTTTAGCTATATGCACTCGGCACAGCTGCATGCCAGTCTTGCACCCACAGACAAACATTGTGTAATTGACTACCACCCCTCCCCCAGATTCATGCAGCTGTGGGCATTCCTTCCATGATTGACAGCAGGCAGGGTGAGGCAGCTAGTTATTAACAGTACTTAACCCTATGAACTATGGAAAAGGAATATAAAAACAAACAAATAGCATACATATTACTTATGAAGCCATTACTTATTAAAACCTACAGAATTACGGATGATGAACACAATGAACACTCCTGTTAATAAAAGTAAAGCACAGCTGATGTACACAGACATGAGCACACATGCAGAGGTCGAAGGACAGGCAAAAGTAGATGGGAGCTTGTAATTTATTTATTTTATTTATTTATTTAACATTTGGTGACCAGGAAAGCCCGACTGGGTCAGTAACCCATTTTCAGCAGAGGCCTGAGGAGAAAAGTCCCATTAATTACTGCAAAAAGTCTTCATTAAAAAGTACAAGATGGATGATCCCACAACTGCAGATGTCTGTCACAGTCTAATGCTGGTACAGGTCAGTCACACATTTACAACTTTCCCTGTACAAAATGGGGAGCACCAGAACAAATTCTGCTCCACATGAACAGATACATCAGATTAAGGCAAAAGAGAAATTAATCAAACCAATACCAAACCCTAATGGGGATGGGGGACCCCTGATGGCACCTGACTCTAAGAAACCCAAATTCTACTCTTGATTATTTAATAATCTGTCCCCTCCCACCCACTGATCAAAAGTCAACTAAATATACAAAGCATACAATTAAATCTATACACATAGTCCTAGTTCCAACTGCCATGACGGCACAACCAGAATTAGACTGTGTGCCCACGTTTCAGTTCACAGGCAAGACATTGCTGGTTTTGTTTTCCTTTGGAAATTAAAACAATTGAGTACCAGCTTTTGGTTAGTAGACAGGGGACCCACAAGATTTTTTATGGGATGGGGGTGCAAACCCAGAGCCCCCCCATACATAGTCATTCCGGTGTCCCATTACTTGACTATTTCTCCCCAGTTGCCATAAACACTGTTCAAAGCTCTCACTGTGCATATGGTTTTATGCTTTACTTCTACAATGATTGCAGATATTTGGATTTCATTTACACATTTTATAGCACAAACACTGATAGACATTTGCTAAACAAAGCAATAGTCTCACAATGAAAACATGCTTAGCATTAAAACTTCTCTACCTTTGAAATTCACATTTACTGAAACAGCATTGAAACCCACATTCAAAGAAATTAATCTGCCCAGTGGCAAGTTAAGTTTCCCTTTGGGCTGTTTTCAAATCATAGGCCCCTAGCACACATTTTTAGGAGCATGCAAAGGTTATTTAATATAATCAGGGAGGAGAATCAATTATAGTACATAATAATTTAATTAGATTAATTTTATAATACAGCACCATTTGTTAGAGTGCGTTTTAAATTTATAGTTTCAGACAATAGTAGTAGAAGTAACGAACTTAAACTCGTCTTAAGTCAAAACAAAACAAAAAATAATAATAGAAAATATATAATTGTACAGCATTACTAGGTATTAGAAAGTAATCCAAGCAAGGCAGGCAGTCTGTTTCCGGTCGAAAATCCTTTATTAAGTACACAGACAAGCGATCCAAGTAAAACAAAAATAGAGTAATAATTTCCTCACAAGCTTTCTAAATATATATATATATACTTTTAATCAGGCATGGGAGTGGTTTGTTGTGCTGTAAAACAAAGTGTTATTGGTACACATGTTAAATTCACGTCCCTTCCCCCATCAGTGTGACATTCAAGCTGGTCCTGCCCTACTTAGTAGCTGTCATAATAATATATAACCCTTATGTACTTTAAATAAAATTTATAATGATGTGGTACCTCCTATTTAACCAGATTATTAAGTCTGTGATTTTATCCAAGACAATATACTACATGGCTGGAAATATATCAACCTTAGTTCATTTGGCAATCAAAAAAAAAATATATATATATACATATACATTTTGCATGTAAAAATCAATTTCTATTTTCATAACCTGTTGTTAACAAAGATCGCTTTCATCCTTCTAGACTTTTTCAGGTCTGTGTACAAGAACCCTAAAAACAATCTATAAAAATTATATATAACTGTATAATTAGTTAATATTGTTATTACACATAATTTTGAATAAAGTGGAAAAAAATAAAAATAAGAAAAAATGTATGTATGATGACGGAAACAAAATATACACTTAAATTTCAACTGATCTAAAATGGTATTTAAAACCAATTTGTAGAATAAAATAAAATAAAATAAAATTAGTCATGTAAACAATGTGGCAATTTTCTAAGTTCCAGTGCACTTTTAATTGAACAGTAGTAGTTTAGTCCAGGCTTCCTAAAAGAGTTCAGCTTTAATTGCCACATGAGTTCATGTTTCTCCAGAATATTCGGGATGTCTCCTTCAAGATCACCCATGTCTATGCGATCCAGGATTTGGAACTTAAAACCTGTGTGTCTTTTATGAAGAGAAAGGTGTTTGACTAGTGCATTATTTTTACATCCAGGGCGGATTTCTGACAAATGACATGAAATCCTATGCTTGAGTTTATTTACAGTCTTGCCCACATAGAATGCATCACATTCATTGCACTGTGCCCTGTAAATTACTTTTTTAGTGTTACAGTCACCCCCTGCACTGGTTTTAATGATCTTCTTTAAATAAGGGCAACAAAAACCTTGCTGTATAAATATACAAAATGTACAATTAGTTTCACATCTTTTAATGCTTTTCTCACATGGTCTAGGTTTAAATTCAACAAAACTTCTAATATTCCTGTCCTTCCTATAAACAAATAACGGGGCTTCACCTAAGATGTTAATCAGAAAAGGGTTTCCTGTGACAATGTCCCAGTTTTCTTCAATAATATTTTTGATACTGTGATAATCCAAAGTGTATGTCAGGATGCAGCTATTTTTGCATTTGTTATTCTCTGTGGGATTACTTAACATTTTTCTATTGGGGAGGTTGAGTGAAGGTGCTTCAGTCCTTTTCAGTTCTATAATGGGTTCCAGGATGTTTTTTAACATCTGACTTTCATAGCCTCTCACTAGAAAATCATTCTATAAGTTGTTCAAGTTTCTCAAAAAAGGTTCCATCTCTGTGGTAATTCAAGCTAATCTATAGCCTTGGGATTTCACTATATTATACTTGGTTTTTGTAGGATGTAGACTTTTACTGTGGAGTAATACGTTAACCCTCGTTGGTTTTCTGAATAGATCAGTGGTGATTCTGTTATTGTTGGTGTCTTGGAAATCTGCATATCTAAGAAAGTGGTTGAAGTACAGCTATGGGAAGAGGTAAACTTCAGGAAGGGGGTTGTTTGATTGAGGTAAGTGATAAAATCTCCAAGCTGCAAGGTGTCACCTTCCCACACAATAAAGATGTCATCAATAAATGTAAATAGCATGTGATATGTTGCATGTAGTCTGTTGTTTAACACAAAGTCCTCCTCCCATTTGCCCAGAGCTATATTTGCTATACCAGTTTTTTGTTTGTAGTGTTTGCCATTGAAAGTAAAGAAATGGAAGTCCAGTACAAGATTAATGAGCTTGCTTAACTTTTTCAGTTGTGCCTGTGTACCCTGATTAAGTTTCTTAAAAGACTCCATAGCCGCTGTTATACAGTAATTGTGAGGGAGCACTGTGTACAAGGATTCCACATCAATAGTTAATAAAATACTGTCAGCTTCCACTGTAATGTTTTTTATTTTCTTCAAAAAATCCATTGAATCTCTTATGTATGACTTATTCTTTTCTGCTAGAGATTTCAGCAAGTAATCAAGGTAAATGGCTGTGGTTTCAGTAAGGGAACATCTACTTGCTACCACCGGTCTATAAGGTGGGTCTTCTCTGTTCTTGTTTGGCTTTGGTATTCCAAAAAAAGTAAGGTAAACATGGGCATGGGCTCCATAAATAATTATAAATATTTTCAGTGACAAGTTTTTCTTCCCATAATGTGGCGAGATTAGTGTTCCATAAATCATATGCTCTATTTATGTCATCCATGGTAAATTACTCATAAAATCAGTTATCCTACAGCATGTTCTCTATCTTTTGGTTGTAGTTAGTGGTATCAGTCACAAGTATGCCTCCTCCCTTGTTGGCCTTCATTACACACCTGGATTTATCATTGCCTAGCTCAAGCAATGCTTTTCTTTCTCCCTGTGTTAAGTTATAAAGTTTTTTCTTAGGAGGTATTTTAAGCAGTTTCCTGATATCCATCTCACATTTCACTTCGAAAGCAGGTAGTGTTTGATGTAGTGGTGGACTATAGCTGCTAGGCCTTTTTATAGTTTCGTCAATAGGCTTATTTTCAGTGTCATTACTTTTACCATGAAACTGTACCCTTAAGTTGAGCTTCCTCACAAACATTTTAAGGTCTATTAGTACTTGAGCAACCTCACTCCTGCAGCTTGGTACAAAAGTAAGTCCTTTGGACAACACACTTTTTCCTCTTCGGTCAGTGCTTTAACAGAGTGGTTCCAGATAAATGGAGCATCTGTTATTGTGGTACCTGTTGTTGTTGTTATTGTACCTGTTATTGTGGCTGGTTCCTCCGTCTGAGCCTGGGACCTGGGTTGTAGTCGGGGTTCCAGTCGGGATTGCCCAGGTATTGTATTTCCCTCACCCCTGTCCACTGTTTGGTTCTCCTGTCTCCCTGGGAGTTCATGGATAGAGTATGAGACCTCTGGAATTCCTCCTCTGCTTTCTGGAATCTCGGTGGGTTGTAGTAGTATTCCTCACTGTGGCTGTGGTATGGGGGGACCTGGTAAGAGGGACAAGCTCTGGGGCTCTGGTGGTGGTCGTCATTCTTGTTCTAGAACTGGTGCTGGCTTTGGTATTGGTGTGGTGGTTGATGTCTGTGCTGTCGATATTGGTCTTCCTGAAAAAACTGGTCTCTGTGAAGGGTGCTGCTGCTCCTGGTAGCTGGATTGTCTGTGGTCCCGGTTGTCCTGGTAGTCCTGTAATTCGTCTTGTAGAACTCTGTCAGTTCTGGTTGCCGCTGTGGCTTATGTTTCTGTCATGATCCTTCTGTGATGTCAAAGGCTTCTGCAGAGTGTTGATAGCCACAGGGGATTAAACTGCTTAAAAAACCTCCTAAGAGAAAACTTTTACTTAACACAGGAAGAAAGAAAAGCATTGCTTGAGCTAGGCAATGATAAATCCAGGTGTGTAATGAAGGCCGACAAGGGAGGAAGTATACTTGTGACTGATACCACTAGCTACAACCAAAAGATAGAGAACATGCTGGAGGATAAAAAGAAGTTATGTCTTACCATAACGTTCCATCTGTATTGTTGATCCTCATTCAGTCATTATGTATGGGTATCAGTTCCGATCTCGGAACCGAGCCGGCCATTTTCCAAGCTCGCATCAGCTACAAACTCTCAAGCTAAACTCTTACCAACAATTCCCCTCTCCCAATTACCTCAGATAGAGTTTGCAAGTCAAAAAGAAGGTAGAGGCTACTTCTGGTCAAATAACCTAAGATAACTGGATGGTGAGATCCACTAGAAGCCACAGGAGGGGGAAGGAGGGAGGGTCATAATGACTGAACGAGGATCAACAATACAGATGGAATGTTATGGTAAGACATAACTTCTTTATCTGATATTAATCCTTGTTCATTCCTTACGTGTGGGACAGAGTCCCCAGCTACCTTTATTCCTGGGAGGCTCTCATGGAGGGAAATTCCTGAGCACCATAGAACCAAAAGATGCTCTTCCCCTGGAGGCCAAATCCAATCTGTAATGATTGATGAAGGTATGAGGCGTAGCCCAAGTTGCAGCTGTACAAATGTCATGTAACAAGGCTCTAGCATGGAAGGCAGCAGAAGCTGCCACCGACCTTGTCGAATGAGCCTTCATGGTAGTAGGCAACGGAATATTACGTTGTGTATAGATGAAGGTTACACAGTCTTTTAACCATCTGGCTAATGTAACCTTAGCCACTGCAGATCCTAGTCTAGACCCAGAAAAGGCCAAAAAGAACTGGTCAGACTTTCGAAATGTCTTAGTTCTGTTCAAATAGAAGCAGATTTGTCTGTGGATATCTAGTGTATGTAGGCAATGCTCCCCTTTGTTAGAATGATTAGGAAAGAAAAATAGCAATTCAGTAGTTTGATTGATGGACATTTCAGAGATCACTTTTGGCAGAAAAGAAGGATTAGTTCTCAAGGACACTCTGTCTTTATGAAAAATCAAGTATGGACTTTTAATGCACAAAGCTTGAAGTTCAGAGATACATCTGGCAGACGTAATGGTGACCAGAAACAGGGTTTTCCATGACAAAAATTTGAGGTTGCACGGAGAAGCTGGCTCAAAGGGGGTCATAGTCAGAGTTTGAAGAACTAAAGACAGATCCCAAGGTTGTATAGGTTCCCTGAGGGGGGGGTCTCAAATGATTCACACCTTTAATGAAGGTCTTGCATAATTTGTGTGACATTAGAGAAGAGTCCTTGATATCTTCGTGAAAATTAGAAATTGCCGCCAAATGAACTCTAATGCTAGAGGTCAACAAGCCCAAGTGAAATAAGTCGGCCAGATATTCTAGAATAACTGGATCTGGTGCTGAAAATGGGTCCAGTTTTTTATCTTTCAACCAACAGGTAAACCTCTTCCATTTGCCTAGATAAGTAGTCCTAGTAGATGACTTATGAGATGCAATAAGAATGTCATGTACTGACAAAGTAAGGTCTTTCTGCTTGGCGATCAAGGGAACTGGAGAAGCCAAGCTGTGAGCTTCAGGCTGGTCAAGGTGGGATGAATCAAGTTCTGCAGGTGTGAGATCAACTCCGGGAATGGGTGAAGGATCCATGGTTGATCTTGCAGGTGAGGCCACAGGAAGGGGAACCAGATCTGACGAGGCCAATATGGAGCTATGAGGATTACTTTGCTTCTCAACTGACGGGCTTTCTTCAGAAACTGGGGATTGAGGGGAAGGGTGGAAAAGCATAAAGAAGACCTGGGGGCCAATCGTGAACTAGAGCATCCCTGGGTGATTGTCCCGGAGGGGTAATCAGGGCGAAGTAGTTGCTGCATTTGTAATTGGCTGAGGATGCAAAGAACTCACAGCAAGGATGGCCCCAGCGGCGGAAGATCTCCGTCGCCATCAATGGATTCAGGGACCACTCATGAGGCTGTAGAATGCACCTGCTGAGTTTGTCTGCCATCACGTTGGAACTCTCAGGAATGTGCATTGCTAGAGGAAAGCAGTTGGTAGCTATCGCCCATTGCCATATTCTCATGGCCTCTCGACATAGGGGGGGTAAGATTTGGTTCCACCTTGTTTGTTGATGTACCAGATGACTGCCATGTTGTCTGACTGAATCGCAATCATCCCAGATGGCAGCAGGTGATGGAAAGCTTGCAACGCTAGAAGCACCGCCCTGAGTTCTAGAATATTGATATGCAATTGGGCCTCCATTTCCGACCAAGTGCCTTGGACTGTTTGTCCCTGACATAGCCCCCCCCCCACCCCCATCAGGGAAGCGTCCGTGGTCACTGTGGCCTTGGGCTGTTGGGGGGAGAATGGGTGGGACCATTGTAGCTGTTCGTGTAACATCCACCAATTCAAGTCCTGTTTGCATCTGTGAGTTACTCGAATCTTGGCCAAAAGGGGATACTGGAAAGGATACCATTGCATTAGCAGTAGCCATTGTAGAAGCCTCATGTGGAACCTGGCTAGTAGGACAATGGTGATGGAGGCTGCCATGGAACCCAACAGTTGAAGGACTGAGTGAGCTGTGGATTTCTGCCTTGAAAGGATTGGGACCAGTTGCTGTTTTATCCTCCGAATTCTGTGCTCTGGCACCTTGAGGTAAAAGTAAAGGTAAGGTAAAGATGAAGTTTATGAAGTTAGTCGCTAGATGCTATAGGGTAAGATGCAGTCGAAAATAGAAAAATTTGAGAGAAAAAAAATTTCTTATACAACTAGAAAATTTCACTTAGCTCAGGATGAGTAGCTTGACACGACCAATTGGTAACATGGCAAACGAAATTTGAGGTAATTGGGAGAGGGGAATTGTGGGAAAGAGTTTAGCTCGAGAGTTTGTAGCTGACACGAGCTTGGAAAATGACCGGCTCAGTTCCGATATCGGAACCGATACCCACATGTAAGGAATGAACAAGGATTAACAATATCAGATCAGATTTTATGAGTTATTTACCATGGATGACATAGAAAGCACATATGATTTATGGAACACTAATCTCACCACATTATGGGAAGAAAAACTTATCACTGAAAATCTTTATAATTATTTATGGAGACCATGCCCACGTTTACCTTACTTTTTTGGAATACCAAAGCCACACAAGAACAGAGAAGACCCACCTTATAGACCAGTTGTAGCAAGTGGAGGTTCCCTTACAGAAGCCACAGCCATTTACCTTGATTACTTGCTGAAACCTCTAGCAGAAAATAATAAGTCATACATAAGAGATTCAATGGATTTTTTGAAGAAAATAAAAAACATTACAGTGGAAGCTGACAGTATTTTATCAACTATTGATGTGGAATCCTTGTACACAGTGCTCCCTCACAATTACTGTATAACAGCAGCTATGGAGTCTTTTAAAAAACATAATCATGGTACACAGGCACAACTGCAAAAGTTAAGCAAGCTCGTTAATCTTGTACTTCAATTTCTTTACTTTCAATGGCAAACACTACAAACAAAAAACTGGTATAGCAATGGGGGCTGCCATGGCTCCCAGCATAGCTAACATAGCCCTGGGCAAATGGGAGGAGGACTTTGTGTTAAACAACACAGACTACATGCAGCATATCACATGCTATTTACGTTTTATTGATGATGTCTTTATTGTGTGGGAAGGTGACACGTTGCAGCTTGGAGATTTTATCACTTACCTCAGTCAAACAACCCCCTTCCTGAAGTTTACCTCTTCCCATAGCTGTACTTCAACCACTTTCTTAGATATGCAGATTTCCAAGGACACCAACAATAACAGAATCACCACTGATCTATTCAGAAAACCAACGAGGGTTAACTTATTATTCCACAGTAAAAGTCTACATCCTACAAAAAACAAGTATAATGTAGTGAAGTCCCAAGGCTATAGATTAGCTCGAATTACCACAGAGATGGAACCATTTTTGAGAAACCTGAACAACTTAGAGAATGATTTTCTAGTGACAGGCTATGAAAGTCAGATGTTAAAAAACATCCTGGAACCCATTATAGAACTGAGAAGGACTGAAGCACCTTCACTCAACCTCCCCAATAGAAAAATGTTAAGTAATTCCACAGAGAATAACAAATGCAAAAATAGCTGCATCCTGACATACACTTTGGATTATTACAGTATCAAAAATGTTATTGAAGAAAACTGGGACATTGTCACAAGAAACCCTTTTTTGATTAACATCTTAGGTGAAGCCCCATCATTTGTTTATAGGAAGGCCAGGAATATTAGAAGTTTTGTTGAATTTAAACCTAGACCATGTGAGAAAAGCACTAAAAGATGTGAAACAAATTGTACATTTTGTATATTTATACAGCAAGGTGATAGTTTTTACTGCCCTTATTTAAAGAAGATCATTAAAACCAGTGCAGGGGGTGACTGTAACACTAAAAAAGTAATTTACAGGGCACAGTGCAATGAATGTGATGCATTCTATGTGGGCAAGACTGTAAATAAACTCAAGCATAGGATTTCATGTCATCTGTCAGAAATCTTCCCTGGATGTAAAAATAATGCACTAGCCAAACACCTTTCTCTTCATAAAAGACACACAGGTTTTAAGTTCCAGATCCTGGATCACATAGACATGGGTGATCTTGAAGGAGATATCCCGAATATTCTGGAGAAACATGAACTCATGTGGCAAGTAAAGCTGAACTCTTTTAGAAAGCCTGGACTAAACTATTACTGTTCAGTTAAAAGTGCACTGGAACTTAGAATTGCCACATAGTTTACATGACTAATTGTATTTATTTTATTCTACAAAAGTGGTTTTAAATACCATTTTAAATCAGTTGAAATTTGTGTATATTTTGTTTCCATCATCATACATACATTTTTTCTTATTTTTATTTTTTTCTGGTTCTTTTTTCCACTTTATTCAAAATGATGTGTAGTCACAATACTAACTAATTATACAGTTATATATAATTTTTATAGATTGTTTTTAGGGTTCTTGTACACAGACCTGAAGAAGTCTAGAAGGACAAAAGTGATCTTTGTTAACAACAGGTTATGAAAATAGAAATTGATTTTTACATGCAAAATGTATATGCATATATTTATATATATTTTTTGATTGCCAAATGAACTAAGGTTGATATATTTCCAGCCATGTAGTGTATTGTCTTGGATAAAATCACAGTCTTAATAATCTACTTAATAATCTGGTTAAATAAGAGGTACCACATCATTATAAATTTTATTTAAAGTACATAAGGGTTATATATTATTATGACAACTACTAAGTAGGGCAGGACCAGCTCGAATGTCACACTGATGGGGGAAGGGATGTGAATTTAACATGTGTACCAATAACACTTTGTTTTACAGCACAATAAACCACTCCCTTGCCTGATTAAAATTATATATATATTTTGAAAGCTTGTGAGGAAATTATTACTCATTTTTTTTTTTTTTTACTTGGATCCTTGTCTGTGTACTTAATAAAGGATTTTCGACTGGAAACAGACTGCATGCCTTGCGTGGATTACTTTCGAATACTTAGTAATGCTATACAATTATATATTTTCTATTATTATTTTTTGTTTTGTTTTGTTTTGACTTAAGACGAGTTTAAGTTCGCTACTTCAGTTACTATTGTCTGATCTGATTAATATACATTGATTAACTAGAAATATATGGAATGAAAATCTTCCACACAGAGAAGTTTCTTACACTGTTTTCTTTTTGGACCCACTACACTTTAATGGGTTGTTTTGAGACTTTGGGGATACCACGGAGATTACTTGTTTTTAAATTTATAGTTTTGAACATTTTGCCAGTAAGCAATGAAACAAAACATATGAACCAATAATGACAAACTGCCCAATTCATATCATTTCAACCACAAAAGGCCACTCAAGCTTCTGTCATTACAGTCCACCAATATCAGTCAATATGTACAATTTCTGCAGAAATAAAAGCCACCTGAATAATTACACATTATAGAGTTCTGAAACTAATGAAGAGGTTGTTGCTAGAAAACAACTTTATATTTCAGTGTTTCATCTACAAATATTGTGCCTTCTGCCCTTGAAGAATAAATTGCCTCTGTTGCATTAAAAATAAGCTGCTATATTGCAATAAGGGAAGGGGTGGCAAACTGAAAAACAGGTTCATAGTTACCAGGCATCTCATCCAAAGGAGGACATATTCAGGTCTGCAGCACCCAACCCCCTTAAAATACAAATCTGCATGCTGTGAGAGTAGAACCTATAGCCCTCTGCATCACGATGCAAGTATGTTACCTGCTGTGCTACTAACACTGCTTTAAAATTCTATACGACAATAGTGATACCATTTGCTGAACAAAACAGTTGCACGTTTTATGCAGACTTAGCATGAGCAGCAGGAAATTTTTCTTCCTTTGAAGCTCACAATTCCTTGCAAATGCTCTTGAAAATAAATTCCACCTGGTAACTCTAACTAGGGAATTTCACTCACTCACACACACACACACACACACACACACACACACACACACACACACACACACACACACACACACACACACACACACACCTCAACCTCAGTGCAAAACTATGGACAAAGTCTAAAATAAATAGGGACAGATTATAAATATTGCTCTCATGAACTTAAATAATTCCTAGAATAACAGTATTTTTGTTAGTATGCATTTTTCTAAAGGATATGATGTCTAAAACTCAAATGTCTGTCATTATTTAGCAACTTCAATCCTTTTTAGGAGGAATATGGGGCAAAAATCTGGACATTCTGCAAAAACCTGGACAGCTGAGGGGTATGCTACCTCCCTCTTATACATAGCCTAGTATCTACCTATGAACCTATCAGCCCTGGGGCCTATATAAATCTAACCAAAAAGGTTCCATGGCTTTCACCACCCAAGAAAATTATTTTCCTGTGCCCCTGTCAATCAGTGCCACAGAAGTGATCCGTGGGGTGAATTTTCTATTTCCCATCCAGTTGTTAAGATTTTTCTTAAGGGCCAATGAGGAGCTTTGCTTGACATGAATGGGTAGTTTGTTCCAGAGTATGGGAACTCTCTGGGACCAGAATCTATCCTTCCAGCATGTTCTGTTTATTGTAATGACAAGATTTATGTCCCTGGAATGTGCTGTTCAGAGAGATTGGATTTCTTTAAGTGTAGCATAGATTCATAGGTAGGTACTAGGCTATCTGCCCAAGGGCCTACGTAAGCCTAGCCAGCAAGGTTCCATAGGTCCAACAGCTCTGGGTTTGACATAGCTTTGTATGTTAGGCAGAGTTCGCCTCTGAGTAGGCAATATGCGACGGAGTAGAGCTGGAGTTTTTTGAGATGGTTTGCTTATGGCATCTGTTTGAGGCCGGAAATCCTCTTAGTGAAGTATTTTTGTGGCCTTTCCAATTGCTGTAGGTGTCTTGTGAGATACATGCCAAATGGGGCATTGTACTCTATAATGGGTCTGATGAGGAATGAGGAGAGAGGAACAATGACCTCCTTTTTCTAGAGGAGAATCTTTTTGTGATGGTGTGCCACGTAGAAGGATTTCCTGACTACTGTGGCAATGTGGTTATCAAAGGAGAGACTACTGTTCACCTGTGTCTTGAGGTCTCTTATCACACTTTCAGTGTTTAGTGAGCTACTGCCTATGTGGTAGTTCATGGGTACTGAGTTTTTCCCAAAGAGGATGACAATGCACTTCTTGGCATTGAGCTTGAGGCCATGACTTTGACACCAAGCATCTGTCTCTGTGAGGCCTTTTTGTAGAATGTCTATATCATTAGATGATTCTATTATGGCTCCCAGTTTGCAGTCATCTGTGAACTTTGTTAGCCAAAGACCTTCTGTGTTGGCCTGCACTTCAGAGAAGTAGATGCCGAATAGGAGAGGACCCAGGACCGAACTCTGGTACTCCACTCATCACTGGTCTGAAGTCAGACTTGGAGTCGGCTGCTTTTACTGTGTGAGGTCTATCAGTGAGCCACTTGGCCACCCATCTTGTGACATAGGGATTTATGCCCAGTTTGTTGAGTTTATCTATAATTCCAGAGTGAGGGATGGTATCGAAAGCCTTGGCGAGGTCAAGATAGGCTGTGTGCACTACCTTGCCCTTCTCTACGGCTCTAGTGACAGCTTCAAAGAAGTCAGTCAGGTTTAGTAGACATGACCTACCTTTTACAAACCCAAACTGAGTGGGGTCCAGGGTTTGGAGGTTACCTATGTCTTTGTTTATAAACTTCAAGATGATATGTTCCATGGCCTTGCAGACCAGGCTAATGGGTCAGTAGTTTCCAGGGTCCATGGTGGCACCACCTTTGTGGAGTGGGATAACCATTGCTGTGTGCCATTCAGTAGGCACATAGCCTGAGGTGAGGCTATGACTAAACTTGGTACTCAGGTGGGGTATCAGTTCATTCTGTAGTTCATGCAGTACACAGCCTAGGATGTTGTCTGGTCCCATGGATGCTGTGTTCTTGGCTTTGGAGAGTGCAGTCTTTACTTCTTCATCTGTGATTACAGGGGCTTTGCATTCTTCCGGTATTAAGATGGGCCCTTTGGAAGGTGAGAGGGGGATAAAGTTAGCACTGAACCTATCTGCCAGGATGTTGGCAATATCGGTTGGTTCTGTATATTTAGTGCCATTGTGCTGTAGCTCAGAGCAGATCTGAGTGTTGCCATTGAGATTCTTGACATAGCTGTAGAATGCTTTGTGGTTGTCTCAGTGGCAATTTTATTTTCATAACTGGCTTTGGGGGATTTTAAGAGGGATCTCAGCTTCTTGCTGAGGCTGACCAGGGAGTTCCTCCAATCATGAGATTTTACTCTTTTTTGCAACAGCTTCTTCCTTCTATTGTAGAGTTTGTTTATGGCATGGGGCCACCAGATTAGCGTCCTTTTTTTGGAGGATAGCATCTTGCTTCTGTTGGGGATGGTACAATCCATGCACTCGTGTATTTGTTTTATACAGTGTATTTGTGTAAGATTCAGCAGTCATCCCTCTATTTTCCATCTGCGTGGGTGTCGTGAAGTTTGTCACTTCTGCCTTAAGAAGCATGAAGTTAGCTTTGCAGTAGTTTTTGACGGTGGTTTCCTTAATGGGGGGGGGTGGGATATGGATGTCCAGGATGATTAGCTTGTAGATCTGACCAGGGAGGAGTTGACCTCTGGCGTGGAACACCTATTACTTCTTCTTCTTCTTCTTCTTTCGGCTTTTCCCGGTTAGGGGTCGCCACAGCGGATCACCTTGTCCGCACATTGAGTGGCAGTGGAGTTTTATGGTGTCGAGTTGCCAGCCCGGCGCCCAACCTTCCACAGAAGGCACACTCACACACACACCTAGGGCCAATTTAGAGTGTCCAATCCACCTGCAGCATGTCTTTGGGATGTGGGAGGAAACCGGAGCACCCGGAGGAAACCCACGCGACCACAGGGAGGACATGCAGACTCCGCACAGAAGGCACCCCAGCCGAGGATCGAACCGGAGAACCTCTTGCTGTGAGGCAGCAATGCTAACCACTGCACCACCATGGCCGCCCTGTGGAACACCTATTACCCATATCGGTAATGATCAGGTCCAGGATATTGCTGCCCCTGGTGGGGGTGTGGACAAGCTGATCCAAGCCGTTGGAATTTATGAATTCCAAAAAATGTTGAGTGAATGAGTTGGTACATAAGTAGTTTTCCCAGATGATGGTGGGGTAGTTGAAATCAACCATAATTAAGGTATTGGGTTGTACCTTAATATTTTCCAGTATCTTAAGAAATGAAGAGTGTGAATCCTGAGGCATGGTGGGGGATCTGTAACAAGCTACAGCCTGGATTGCAGTCTTGCCCAGTGTTAGTTGCACTTGGATAATTTCGGATGCATTATGTTGAACAACTAGCCTGGAGGTGTGGATATCCTTAATGAATATGGACATGCCTCTGCCTTTAGTGTTTCTGTCTGGGTTAGGTGGCCGAAAGGTATGGTATGAATTATAGCCTGGTAATGCAGGGGTGCTCTCTGGAGCCTTGAACCAGGTCTCTGTCCCTGCACAGATGTCGATGTTCTCCATTTTTAGGGAGTGCCTCGAGTGAGTGCATTTTGAGGTTTCGACTTCTGTCATTGAGTAGCATTACCCTCAGAGTTTGCTTGCTTGTACTTGTTACGGTGGTGAATTTAGCATTTGAACCTTGCCTAAAAAAGGCACTGTAGGGGTGGCAAGAGCCTTAGCCAGTATCCGGAATCCCAGGGGCGACAAGTGCAGGCCATCTCTGGCAAAGCTGTTGATCATGTCGTCCCAGGCAGACAGATACTGGATCCCCTTAGAATGACACCAGAAGCTTAGTCAATTGTTGAAGTCAATCATTTTGTCCTTGTACTGTGATATCATTCTGGGTGATGGCAGGATGCTACTCAGGGCTAGGGTCATACCTGCCTGGGCTACAAGATCCGAGAGCTCCTCCTTGTCTCTTTTCATGTAGTCCAGGGAGGTACGTCTCAGGTCATTCACACCAACATGGCCAATGACAGAGTCATATTTGTACTTGTTGTGGAGTGACCTGAGTGCATGCATTATGTGGCGGATCCTGGCACCTGACAGGCATCTGACAGTAACTTTCTCCTTGTTTAGCCTGGTGAGTGGGACATCAGTGTGCCTGACTATAGAGTCACCTATGACTAAAGTGTTGGGTACATTGTCTTGCCTTATGGGCTGAGGTTGAGTGGAACACTGATTTTGTGGGCTATGTGTCATTTTGGTAGTGTTGGGGGTGGTGGTTGTCTGTGTTTCATCTTGCAAGGTCTCTGTTGCTTGGGCAGATTTTTATTGAGAGCCTTCGTGAATGTGGGTGTGTGCTTTGTGTTTCTATGTGTGGGTTTTGCTAGTGTGGGTTTTGAAGGATTATGTGTTTAGTGTGGTGTGGTGCAGGTGCTAACCTTCTCCTCTTGACTGTTTAGTCCAGCCTTGGCTGGAGAGAGCTTGGCTTCACATTTGGCTATATAGGTGCATCTCTCACAGGTTGTAGTGTTGGGTGGTAGGAGGAGAGGGTTGTTAGTGTACACGAGGCAATTGCTACATTGCCCCAAGATGCCCAGATTCATCAGGTGGACAGGAGAAAACACTGTGAGCTGACCCATGGACATGCCTGGATAGGTGCTTATTAATTTAAGTACTAAGAACTGTTTTTCTCTTAACAAGTGAGGAAAGTCGAGTGCTGTAGTAATTTGTAGTTTATTTAGTGCTTACAATGAGTTCGGAGCAAGTGCTGAGCACAAGGAAACTGTTTTGAGTGCTGAAACTAAAAAAAAAAAAAAACTGGTGAGTTCTAGCTAAAACTAGCTAGTTTTAGCACCAATCCCAAGAAGAGAAGCATGCCATGGCCTGTTTGATGATCCACAGTCTTGTCCCAGATAATGCAAGGGTCTGCAGGCTTTTGTAGCCTTTTTCTGGTAGATGCCTCGAATAGCAACCAGACCAATCAGGTATGTTAAGCACAGACACTCACTCTCCAACCA